>NC_056728.1:1272786552-1272994052 GCF_019279795.1 Protopterus annectens
AAGTATTATCAGTAATAATCAAAATATTAATATTAGTGCTAAAGTTCAAGTATCCAAACGAACGTCTGTCTTATCATTCACAGCAGAAGTATCTGTTTTATTACGTGTGCGAGTATGCAAGCCTTTTCTTGAACTGGTTATCTTCATTAATTGTAATGCCCAAGGACTGCATACCAACCTCTAAGTGCAAGAAATCTGGACAAAGCTAAAAATAGTGGGGAGATAGAGCTCTAAATTCAGGGGTAAATGTTAAATATTGCTCTTCTGAACTCAAAGTTGCTAGAATAATGGCTTTTGTATTAGCATGCATTTTCTCAAGGATACGAAGGCTGAAACTTATCTGTGTGCCATTATTTAGTGACTTCAGTTCTCAAAGATTTACCAGGAAAAAATTACATTTTATGTGGAGCAAGCCAAAAATATGAGGTAAAAATCTGGGCATTCTGTGAAAATCTGGGTAGCTGAGAAGGAGAAAGTGTTGCTTGAATGAATTACTTTCAGCTACAGTTCTGTCATCAATTAATCTGTCTTAACTCTCGAATGCAATGTCATTATCTTTAGTATCTTCTTTCCTACAGCCTCACTCCTAAACTCAAGCCCATTTTCCTCAAGAAAAATATAATTATGCATTTTGTCACTGAGCAACAGTTAGTTCCCCTGTGAGCTAGTATTGTTTTTATTTCCTGACTCATAAATTGTATAAAGGAATTTTGATATAATATTCTAACTGTGTCACCTGTCTGTAAAATCTTTCCTTTCTTCTAGTTCATTCAAATAAGTCCTCACCACAGGTGTCATTAGCCTAGTGAATTTTATACATATGTCACACAGATTGTAAGAAAAACATGGCCATCTTCCTGGCATGCCTAAATGATTGGCCTAATGAATGTCTGCCCTTTGACTGTCTGCACACTTTGCTCACGAGTAATGCAACACGCTGCAACTATTTCATCTGTGATCCTGTTTCTGCTGTTGCTAACTTAGTGAAGTGATAGAGATGCATAGAAATTTTCTAAGCTAGCATGTCTATTAATTTCTATATGTTAAATCAGTCAAATGACAGAGTTGCCTGGATATATATATATATATATATATGTGTGTGTGTGTGTGTGTGTGTGTGTGTGCGTGTGTGTGTGTGTGTGTGTGTGTGTGTGTGTGTGCATGCATATGTTTGGATGTGTTTGTGTGTGTGTGTGTATGTGTGTATGTATACATGGCTTATTTGCATCTAGTGACCCAGTCACAGCAGTTTTGTCACTTAAAATTAATTCTGTGTTGTTTATAGCCCAAACATCATTATTATCCATTAACTCCAAACAGCATCTCATAAATGCCATAGTTAGTGCTTTAACACATTTAGCAACATTTTTGCATTCCTTTGTTCATCTTATACGTACTCATGTCACAGATAATTATTTCTTAAAAGTATAAAAAGTAGCATGTTCTCTACCTGCTTTTGATCTGTTCTATGTGTATATACCTGTATCTGCATGTGCAAGTAAATCCATACATGCACAGAAATGCACTGGAGTTTATATGAGCATATAAGCTTGCTTGTATAGGTGTGCATGTGTGTGTGTGTGTGTGTGTGTGTGTGTGTGTGTGTGTGTGTGTGTGTGTATGAACGTGTGAGTGCTTACATTTTTATGTGTGTTTAAATGTCTGTGTTTCTTCATGTCACCCGTCTGCACCTGTATAGGTTGTGTTTTGCAACTCTGTGTGTATGTGGATGTATGTGAACCAGCATTTGACCTGTGTCTGTGTGTTTGTGTGTGTGTGTGTGTGTGTGTGTGTGTGTGTGTGTGTGTGTGTGTTTTATCATAGTAGAATGAGTTGTATCTACAGCTGTCCTCAGTTTTGCTTTTCTGTATAAAGTCTAAACATATTTGTTCACTATGTAGGACTGATATACAGTCTGAAATGCATTTATAATTGTGCTACTGATTACATTTGTGCTCGTTATTCCTGACCCTCTCGTCTGCCTGCCAAATATAGTGACCTTGAGTGTACCAATAGTCAGGCTGTTTTCCTTCAGCATTTTATTGTTCTTTGCCATGTAGGTATGTGATTATCACTGCACTGGTGCTCATTGCCCTTGTCAGAATGCCATTTCATAATGTATTTCTGCCTATGTCACTGTCCATAAGTGTGGCAGTTATTCCTGGAATAGCATGGATGTGACAGCTGTCATGAAGTTATTGAGCACTGAGGCTTGTTACAGCTGGACTATTACAGCAGAGATTACTTGTTAGTTCCTTATTCAAGTTGTTATTGTTAAATATTCTGTGTGTCACTGTATCAACCTGTACCACGTATCCCTGCATTTGCCATACCGTGTATGACAACTCCACATTCACTTGTTTTCCTCGGAGCTGTGCACTTAATTTGTCTAGTTTAGTTATTTCTTCATTGCTTTTTAGTCCATTTTACACACACACACACACACACACACACACACACACACACACACACACACACACACACACACACACACACGTAGATGCAGTTTTCCATCCATAACTAGTGGCACTGCTGTCAAACACAGTAGTGAAAGGGGCACAGTCAGTCTTATTTCCCCCAGTGTTCCCCCCTGTCTTATCATAGGAGTTCTCCAAGCATTTATATCCCCATTGTTTGGCTGACTATATTATTGTTAACACCTTTATTGAATTATCATTAAGATATAGGCAAACATACATTTATAAAAAGAAAACAAACCATATTAACATACTCCAAGTGGCAAACATTGTACATCACATATATTCTTGTGTATATTTACAATCAATTCAACATTATATAATTTGATCGATTTTTGCCTTTCCTTAAACCTCACTCCTGCAAAACATTATTCTGCATGTACTGTTCCCAAAATTTGCTGTTACAATATTCAATACTTCAAATGCATTTGGTATAGACTTTGCTTTCCATTTTCTAGCAATTGATTTTTTTGGCATATACCAAAATTTAGCTTAACAAGGCTGTGTATAGGCAATTCAGATCATGTATCCCAGCTCAAAAAATAATTTCTGTAGATGTACCCATTTGCTCATCCGATATTCTTGATAAAGTACCTGCAAGGAATTTTTAAAGTCTGCTAACTCATTACACTACGAAAACATATGTTCCCAGGTACCTCTTAATTCCCCATCACACCTATAACATTTGCCATCGACCTGGGAAAAATTCTTTGAAGCATGCTAGGAGTATAAAAATACCTATACAAACTCTTCCCAAACAAAAATCCTAAATCTTCTAGACTTTGCTGAATATTTTGGAGCCATACTTATGTCCTCTAATTATTTCCTTGTGAATTGCCTGGAGAGAAGCTATATCTCCCAGAGGTTGTTGCTCCTCTGGAATAAGCTCCCAGTTCGCATGAAGGAGAGCTGTTCAATAACCGTATTCAAGCACAACCTAGACAATTGGATTGGTGACTGTAAATTCACCCTAGGGAGCCCCTCTTGGACAGGGAGAATCAGAGCTGATCATAGGCTCGCTCTGCAAATAATGACCATGTAACCAAGGTCACTTAGAGAACACCGGTATAACATGGCTAGGCTTGTAAAGGGCATATGGCCATTAGCCTAGTAACCTGCTGTGAATCTCTCTTTCTTCCCAATCTTTTCTAACCTCCTCTGATCGATTCTAGTAATCATGCAGCATTTTATATGACCTACTTCCTACCCATTTTTTAACAGCAGCTTCTGTTCTAAATTCAGTTAAAATCTCTATCAGAGAAGATCTTTCACTTAGGATTCCCTGTCCCTTTCTGTTTGCCTAAACTCAGATATTAATCCCTGATAGGGAAGGCATTTGTTAGCCTGCAGCCCAAATGTCTTTTTGGTCTCTTTCCACTGTTACCTCTCTCTCTCTAGTTATTTGCTCCCAGTACCTTGATTCCTTTGCCAGTCTTCTCCAGTAAATTCCAGTTCCCTCTTATCTATTCTCTGTACTTCTAATTGCAGTCATAACTACCAGCAAACTCTCCTTTCTCCATTCTCAAAAAAAAATGGGCTGCATAAGTGCATGTATAACAACTTATACTGCTAGCTAGCGTGCATCTTTTCACCAGGAATTCTCACCCAGTGGGGATGAAAAGGTCTTTGGAGCCCTACTAGGGCTGAAGCTTCATGGTCTATGTGGGGAATGACCCCTCCCTCCCCCCAAAAAGTGATATGCATGCATAATTTGTGCTTCCAAGAAGTGACAACTAAATATCTACCCCATTCAAGTCATAAATCCACCAAAAGCCATCCACTGATGAAAGAAACAAAGCAAACACACACACTGTAATCCCAAATACAAAATAAGTTTTCCTTTATTAAAGCATGTGGCTAGTATCTTGGCAGAAAACCCCCAAGGGTTACAGAACCATACATAAAATATGGTTAATAGCAATTAAATTATGTTGTCATTCCTAGAGCCAGCTATTAACATGGAACAATTAAAGGAAAGGGGGAAGGAAAAAGAACTGTATGCAAAATGTACTAATACCGAAAGAATACTGAACTTTAATTCTTCATATTTAACTCAGCATCCATTCCAAATGGTTGTAAATTACTAAAATAAAAATATGAAATGAGATTTGTTTTATTATAATAAATAAGTTAACATTATATAATAATGTTAATCATTACATGAAAACCTAAAACAAAATCTCAATAAACTATAGTTGGAAATGTTGAAACATAAAATGTCTTGCTACCGTTCTTGGAAATGAAGCATTTCTTATATCTCTTATATGCACTTCAACTCCAGTTCTGATTCGAGAAGTAGTTTGCTCTGTATGATACTTATGAAGTGAACACTTAAAGCATAGATTACAACTTGGATATAACAATTCAGTCCATAATCATAAAATTATTTCAATTTATATTCTGATGTACCTATTAGGGAAAATAGAACAAACCTTACAGTCGGATAATGAACTATCTTGATCCTTCACAGAAATGACTGAATGTAATAGATAGTCCATTAAACTAGAGGGGTTTTTATATGCAAACTTAGGAGAGGGACCGAAAACTATTTTCAATACATTGTCACTAAGGAGACAATACCAATGTCTCCTAAGTAACCTAACTATGCCCTCTATGAAAGTGGCACATCCAGTGACAAAATATACTGCTTCAATATTAGTTGTAGGAAGCCCTGTTACCATGGGATTTTTATAGATAGTTAACATTTAAAGCAGACTGTTCAAGGTTAGAGAGATAATAACTCCTAGCCTCAAGTCTACAAACAACATCCTTACCATCTGCTTGAAATCCAAGTCCTCTGAGCAAATTATAAGAGTTCTTAACATCTTGTAAAGTAAATGTTTCACTATATGGGCTGGATGGGCACTCATAGTATATAAAAATAGTCAGTGTTGGCTTTCTGCATAAACTAATAGCTGTTTTACTGTTCTTCACATAAATCCTCATGCCTTTATTTATTTTCTACACATTCTTAGTGAATGAAATCTCAAAAGAATGACTGTTAATCCTTAAGAAAAATTCCTGAAATTCTCACAAGGGACCCCATATAATAAAGAAGAGATCACCCCTATAACATCTGTAAAACACCATCTCTTGGACAGAAATCATCATGATAAATATGCTTATTTTCCAATAACCCCATAAATACATTTGCATAATTGGGCAACGTTTACCCCAATTGCTTACCTTTGATCTTCTGGAAATACTCTCCATTAAAGTGGAAAAATATTCAAACAGTGCTCTGCTTGTGCCTGTACACCAAAACATATTTGAATAGATGTGTAGAGTATTTATATCAACCATCACTACATAAAAACAAGGATTCCATTGGACCATTCTTAGATACTTTGAAATGCAAAAACATATTAATAATATTTTCTTCCTTTTCCAGTGCCGCACCCAGGTGTGAAACTATTGGTCTACCTGGAGGGCAGTCCTTATTTTTATGCATTGTAAGCAAACAGTGCCGAGACTGATAGCTTAGAGGTTAAGGCACAAAATTACCTAATAGTAGACCTGGGTTCAAAACCTGGTTAGGGCACAACTGGGCAGCATCACTATCTGCATGGAAGAAAGGCCTGGCAATCTAATTCTGTAATGTACCATGAGAACTCTATGGATGTCTATCCATAGAGTTGCATGAGTCGATTTCAGCTCAAGGGTATCTACCTTACCTTACCTAAGCAAACATTAAAATAGAGATGTATGTGAGGATTGCTTAAAAGAAGTTTAATCAAAGATTTGTCAAAAATCAGTCCATGATCAACTAATTTTTCCAATAAAGCAAGTAAATCCAGTTATATTTAAATATTTACTATGTTCAGTGAAACATAATGCATAATCAAATACACCTATTATAACTCTGTTACTCCTACTATATACTCATCACATGACAAATTCTTCATAGTAAGCCATTCTTGTCTTATTAGTCTGCAACTGACTTTATATTTGCTGACTAGCATGTCTGTCTGTGTGGCACAGAGGGATAGTGCCTTGATTGTGACTCTGGCAACTAGGGATTGATTGGCAGCTCCAGCATTGGAGAACCCAGACAATATAAAGGGAGGAGTGAATGGGGCATGGCCTAGTCACCTATTCCATGGTAAAAGTGGGGTTTGCATGCACTCAGAGGCATACATTGTGGTATGATCTCCCCAATGCAGACCAATAAGTGCATCACTTCTGCTGTGAGGGGAGGGGCAGGAATTTTTGGGGAGAACCCCCCTTGTGGAAGTGATGGGCATCTTCCACTATCTGCCCATTGCACTTCTCCACCCTGCTCCTTTGTTGAATGTATACAAAGTTAGTGCTGGGAAGGAAATGAAAAATTGTGCTCAGTCCTGATGGCTGCCTAGATGATGACCTTTCTTGGTCGGCTTCTTCTCAGTGAAGGGTATGGAGAGTCTGATTAACTGAGAGAAGAGCTGGAAATCAGCAAGTAATAAGGGCAAACCTGCCAAAAAAGGAAACTTTATATTTGCTAACTTTACTCAGATAAGAAGTAACATCCCGATGAATGAAATAATAGTATATATATTTATATTTTTGTAACTAATGGGGGGGACCAAAAGTACAACAATTTTTACACTTGCTATCATCATCTATATATCTGCAACAGTTTTTTTTTTTGCCTCCCTGGGCAAAAAAAAAAAAAAGAAATACTTTAAGCGGGTCTTTCAATACAGATCTCTATATGTCAGAAATCCTAAATGTTGGATTATACTTAGGTTCTTTAGACAGAAGTCTAATGGATTTAGCAGAAAAGCAACAATAGCAATGCAAACAACCAAGTTCTCAATCAAAAACAGGATCTGTTCAGAGGAAAATGCTCTGACTGCTGTCAGGTCACTTGTTTGTTTCAGGAAAAGGAGATTGCATATCCTGGTGCTGAATGGTGCTTTGCTGAGCAGCACTTGTGGTTGCCATGGGCTTTTTGATCACAGTTTCATCCTGTGCAACATTAGCCAAACTTCCAACCTGACTGTTTCATCCCCCCGGTGGCTTCCCATCACTAATTAGCATCTCATTCTGTTTTGATCTGTGTAATGACATTGACATTGCATATAACAGATATAAGAAATGGTTTACACAGGAGCATGCTGTCAGAATACATTTTATGCTTAACACATCTGACTACAGTCCTTTGAAAATTTTTATTATGTAGTCTTGTCTTGATGTATATTATAATAACTTTTATTTACTATAACCAAATTTCCTTTTAATACTATAACATATTTAATATAAATTGTGAATTAAATGTGAAGTTTTGATTGTAAGGCCTGTACAATTTAATTGACACAAGTAAATCTTTGTGTCAAGTTCTCTTTCCTTCCATTTTTCATTTAATTGTTTAACTTTCCTACATTAATAATTGACTGTTTGGAAGATGCCATCATTTTGCTTGCTTTAAAAATATTTATATCGATTCTGTAACCATTTCAAGGATTTCATGCTGAGGCACCACATTATTACACATTCTAAGCATAATTTATCAGCTTTAGTAATTTTTCTTTTAGCTAGTGCAGCTTCCCCATTCTGCCTTACTAATTAAATCCATCAACTTCTTTATTACTGGCAAATTTTACTCATTATTAATCACTGGTATAATTCAGGTGTGCTTTCCTGGCATTCTGTCCTTCAAGGCTTACCAGATATTTTTTTGAAACCATACCAACACACCCTAAGTTGCAAACATTATACATTACAAACCATGCTGACACAACTGTAGCTGCAAATGTTATACATCACTTATCCAGTCATTGTCAGTCAAACATTACATAACTTATTCAAATCCTGCCTTCTTGTAAACCTCATTCCTTCTCTGCATGTACTGATCTCACAATTCCCATTTTTCCTATGTAATTAGGTCCTGCCATTTTCTACAGATCCCAGTTCCAGTTGTTTTATCTCTGTTACTATCCTTGCTACTTCTAGTAGCATTGGTTCATACTTTGATTTCTATTTTCTAGTAATTGCTTTTTTGGCAACCACATAATTAGACTCAGTAAGGCCTTAGTATGCCTAGGCAATTTCGATTCTGTATCATAGCTCAAAAAAATAATTTCCTTAGTTGGGAGGGTGGTCTAATGGTTAAAGTGTTTGCCTTACAAGCACAAGGTGCAAGGTTTGAGTCTCACAAGGGATAATTGGCTGGGCTTAAAATGGCTCGCAAGAGCAGTTAGCTTAGTACTAACCTATGAAGTACTATGAACCTATGAAGTACATCAATTTGCTCACCCAGTATCTCCAACAGAACAGTCTGCAGGGAATCTTTAAAGTATGCCAACTCATTACACTCCCAGAAAATATGTTCTCAGTTACCTCTTTCTTCCCCATCACACCTCCAACATTTGTTGTCTATGTGTGAAAAGATTCTTTGGAGTCTACTTGTGTTATAGAAATACCAATGTAAACACTTCCAAGAAAAGGTACTAAATCTTCTAGCTTTGTTGAGTATTTGGGAGACATATATATATTTCCCCATTGTTTCTTTGTGAATTGGTTATCCAGTCTCTCTTTCCAATCCTTTCTAACCTCCTCCAATTGATTCTTATAGTTATCATGCAATATTTTATATGCTCTACTAATTATTGCTTTCTTAACTGCAGCTTCTGTTCTGGAGTCTACTAAAAGCTATAACATTGCTGGTCGTATCTTTAGGGCCCCCCTATTTCTTCCTCTTTGCCTATACTCTGATATCAGTCTTGATAGGGAAGGCAATCTGTAACCTGCAGTCCAAATAAGTTCTTGGCATCTTCCCATTCTCTTACCTTTCCCTCTCTAGTTATTTGCTCCCAGTACCTTGGTTTATTTGCCAGTTTTCTCCAGTAAGTTCCAGCCCCCTCTTGCCTATTGTCTGTATCCCTAATTACAATCATCCCTATCAGCAGAATCTCCTGTCTCCATTCTCATGTTGGTTTAGTTCTTAGAATGCTTTCTGATACTTTATGATTATAATATTCTGCATGATTATTGTTGTTCTACTTAAAGGTCTGCATCCAAAATCCCAGTCCCACCTTGTTTCTTGAGCTTCCGTCGTTTCATCATCATCATCATCTCTTTCTACTTTGAATTATAGTTTTCTGCTTGTGGTATGTATAGGAACCTTAACTGTGTTACTGTGAAATACCCCTTCAAATCAAGTAATCCCAGTCTGCCTTGTTCTACTGGAAGAATAAGCTTATCTCACTTGACTCTTGCTGTCTTCCCCTCACAGATAAAGTCCTTCAGCTCTTTATTAATTATTATCTACAACTTCTCCTGTGGTTGATAAAAGTATGCCTGATGTGTATAAGTCTAAAGGGACTAAAAACATTTTAACTGCTTGTATCTTACTATCAATATCCATATAACAGAGCTTCCATTTTCTTAGTTTTTATATTATTTTTTGTTTAGTCTCTTCCCACATATCGTTAGCTGCCACACTATAATCATTTTGATCCATACTTCTAAATACTTCATTTTATCATCTCCCAATAAATATGGATATTGCTGAACCAATTCGTGTGTGGGTACATAATTTACAGCTATTGCCTTTGTTTTAGCTTCATTAATTTTGTATCCCAAAAAGATATGAAACTGTCTCAAAATGTTCCACAACACTGTAATGTTTAATGTCTTTCTGGTTTTGTCAGGTATAAAATAATATCATCTGCAAATAGAGCTAGCTTTTCTTGACTACCATGCCAATTATATCCTTGAATCTCTGAGTCTCTTATTTTCTTTGCCAGTGGTTCTAAATATAATGCAAATAACATAGGGAGAGAGAGGATACCATTGCTTGGTTCTGCTGCTTAAGCAGAACTTATCAGGAAGGCCCCCCCCCCCACTTTAATTTTTGCCTTCGATCCCTCATATATCCTCCCGATCAAACTTATAATTTTATCAGGAAATCCAAATGCTTCTATTGTTCTGCTCCTAACGTCTCAGCTTACCCAGCAAATTTTTTCTCTGCATCAAGACCCACCAACAACAGTGGTATTTTCTTACATTCTGCTTTCTTTTGGATCATCAGTGTTCTGTTAATGTTGGCAAATGTTTGCCTCTCCTCCACAAAACCAGATTGGTCCATATCCATCAATTTTGGATCACTTTTGCCACTCTTTTAGCCATTATAGATATAAACACTTTATAATCATAGTTTAGTATTAAATATGAAGCTATATGATGCTGAATCAGATGAATCTTTACTCTATTTAGGTATTACAGCTACCACTGCTTTCTTCCAGTATGTTGCTATTTCTCATATATCAGTTTTTCCCCTCCTAGCTTCCAAACTTCCACAGGAATACCATCTGTTCCTGGGGACTTTCTTGTAGATTGGTTATACATTACCATTTTTATCTCATCTCCTCCTATCCTAACTTAGTAATTGAGCCTTCTCTACCTGTAACTTTGGCATATGAAATTCTTCCATAAATATTCCCATTTGTCCCTTTTCTTGACTTCCATGTTTCTCTTCTTTATACAGACTTGCATAGAACTTTCAAAATATTTCTACAGGATCCCTTTTTATCTTCCTTATTATAGGCTCCCTAAGTTTGGTGACAGCCCTTACTACTTTCTGTTGCCTGAGTTGTTGTGCTAAAACATTTTGTAATCTAGAGTTATTATTAAAAAATAGTTGCATAACAGCAATCTTTCTAATCTCATGCATATTATCAAGGTAATTCCTTATTTTCTATTAAGCATTCTGCAGTTGCACCTCTTCTTGTTCTGTGAGATTCCCCCTGTTTTGCAGTACTTTAATATTTGTCAGTCCCTCTAAATAATTCTTGTTATTTCTTAACCATATCTCCCTTTCTTTTATTTCCACCCTAGCTTTAAACTTCACCTTAATTTTATCCCACTCCCTAGCTATATTTTCAGAAGAAATTTCTGTCTTCTCATATAATTCCTGAAGAGTTCCCACTACACATTCCTTAAATTCCTCTCTTTTCAGCAGATAGGCGGGAAAGCACACCAGTGTCTCCTTTTTGTTTCATTACCTGTGTTTTTTTTTAGTTATTATTGGCACATGATATGAAATTTTTTATCATATTTGTTATGCTGGTTTGGATTCTTGTTTCGCCAATGCTTGGTGTTATTTTCTAGTTAATTTCTCCTACTATATCTCTAAGGTTTCTGAAGAAGTTAGCTGATACAAGCTAACGAGAAGCACTTAAAATAATTTTTTTTTCATATTTGTTACGCTGGTTCGGATTCTTGTTTCACCAGTACTTGGTGTTATTTTCTAGATATAGTAGGAGAACAACCAAAGTTCCTATTTAAGAACAGAAGGAACTTGAAACAGATCCTATGTTTACCAAAGAATCCAAGAAAGGAAATTAATGATAATACAGTATATGGAGCGAAATCTTGTAATAGATGTAATTTTTGTAATTATATAGACATTAGGACTTCTTTTATACACCCAGTTACACAATATGAATACACTTTATACATGCATGCGGATTGTCAAACAGAACATGTAGTCTACCTTGCCAGGTGTGTGTTCTGCGTGCATTTTACATAGGTAAACCCAACAGGAAATTGAGAGAAAGAATGAGGGAACATGTATACCACACATGCATTGTTCTGAACACAATGCACTAGCGAGACACACTTTGGCAGCAGGTTTGACACATCATTTTAAGTTTTTAGTACTACAAGTTGTCAATCCGAGTATTCGAGGAGGGGATGTCAAAAATTTCACAGAGAATTGTTAACTAAAATGGATTATAAGACTAAGAGTAGACAAAAAAACGGGGCTCAATGATAAAGTGCTCCTGAAACCAGTACTATGTAATAGAAGACTTAAAACCATTAAATGAGATTGTTTCACAAACACTCCAATTTTACATACATATCTACTTGTTTGTATAAGTCTATTTTAATATTGACAATTAGAGGCTGTATTTTTTGTATGGTGTGAATCAGACTTTGGAAATCTTATGCATTTAATACCATGCATAGTGTTTTATTTGTATTTTTGTTTTTATTTTTGTATTCAAGCATGGTCAGTTTTATTTATTTATTCATTATATTTATTATATGCATAGCGTTAAACAGCTTTGTATGAGCTGCAAGTTAGATATGTGTTTATATAGTGTTAAGGAAATGATGTCAGCACTTTTACTGCGTTGTAATGTTGAATTATTCATGATGAAGTGTATGTAAGAATGATTTAAATCTCGCATTCATTAGTAATTGATTGGTCTGATGAAGCCTTTATGGTGAAAGCGCTTACCTACTTTTGTCAATAAAAGTATTGGAATTATTGTCGTGGTTTATCTGGCAACTTTTTGTCTGTTTACAAGATTTTTTCAATTCTGAAGATACGGTGTGATAGTTGTGTTTGTTCCAGTGGATGTGCTTTTTACCATTTGTTTTATTTTTACCTTACATCACCAGAACATTTGCTCTGTGGGGGTGCCTTTTTGTGATATTTGTAAAGGAGATTGCCTATGTTAAGTTTGGGTGTGTATGTTTCCAGAAGAAGTTTCTCAGAGCTACAGAGGAGGAGTAAGGGGGGGGGGGGTAGTATGAGACTAGATTTGTGAGGGATGGGCAGGAAGTGGGTTTGGTAAGTTTGCAGCGGGTTAGATGTAGCTGGGACAGTTTTATGTGATGGGTGAATTCAAGTCACTGTAGCTTGGGTAGAGCTAACCAGTGGTGGGCTGGGTTAGGAAGGTTGGCACCAAATTTGGCAATTTTATTATAGGTCTGCTCAAGTCCAGAGAGTTACCAGGACTGAAGAATGGTGAGGACTGTTGAACCATAGAGAAGACCGGGGAGAAGGTAGGCTTGGGCAAAGGATTGTCTAGATTCAGCAGAAAGGAATTCTGAGTTGTGGTATAACAAGCCAAGTTTTTGATTAGTTTTTTCATCTCATGGTGAATATGTAAATCAAATTTTAATCGGTTATCAATATTCATTCCGAGTAATTTTTTCGTGAGATTCTGCATTGATTATTGTGTTATTAAGAGAGGAGATGAAGAAGTTAGTCTTGAGGTGCTCATTGTTTTTTTGGGAGAAAGTGAAGTAACTTTTTTGGGGGAGGGGGTTAGGAATAAGCTGATTATTATTTAGCCATTTTTCTACAAGATGCTGAAAAAACTGACCAAGCGTCCACCAGAGCTGATACAATACAGGACTTCATTATGGGAAATAGGAAATTCACCCCGGAGATCACTTCTGTGGCTCTGCGCAACAGGGGAACAGGAAAATAATTTTCTTGAGGGTACCTTTTTGGCTAGGCTTATATAGGTCCTAGGGCAAATAGCCTAGTACCTACCTATGAACCTGTAAACAAACAGGATAAGTGCTTTCACACAGTGTAGTGCATCATCAGATCCATTAACACAAACAATTTAAAATCATTTATATAGTAAAAGTCAAGAATAAACAACCGATTAAAATCAGTCAGTAATTATTGATGTGACCTGCATTTTTTAAGTATTGGCTTTAAAGGAATAGCAGTAATCCCCGGAGATTTATCTGCCTGCAGCCTAATAATCCATTTAGTTTCTGCAAGCTCTAATCTATTATTAAAATCTCCACCTCTCTTGTCTACAGATACTAACTGTAAAATCATAAATTCAAAATCATGACCAGGGTGCAAAGAAATGTGCTTAGCTAGTGCATTCAGCAAATTATTATGTCTAATATCACCTTGATGCTGTATGATGCGTTCTTTAAGCATCCTTAAAGTCTTCCCTATATAAAAGGAAGTACACTTTCTGCACTTAGCCAAATAAATCAAACCTTTTGACTTACATTCAGCATAAAATCTAGCATTAAAAGTAAAGTCTAACTTAGGATGTTTATAATTACTATCCCTGTAAATAAAATTACAAGCTTTACAGGTTCACAAGGAAAAGTACCTATTCAGTCAGAAACAACAGGGGAAGTTAATGGATGTGATGAAGCACTACACTGTGTGAAAGTTCTTATCCTGTTTGTTTACAATAAAGTCCTATATGGTATCAGCTCTGGTCAGTTTTTTCAGCAACGTGTATTTTATCTTACTGTGCGACCTGTGACTGTTCTGGGTATTTCCTTTTATTTTTCTGCAAGATGGAAGGATTGCTGAGTATGTGTTTGAAGAAGTGTAATAGAGGTAGTGGATGTGATAACGGTGGAGTCGTCGGCGTATTGAATAAAGGTGGAGAGGGAGGTGGAGGAGTGGAAGTCATTGATAAAGATGTTATAGAGCAGGGGTCCAAAAATGGAACCCTGGGGTACTCCAGTATGTATAGGTAAGAAAGGAGAGCAGGATGATTGCCATTTAACTGATTGAAGTCTGTCAGTGAGGTAACTAAAGAACCACGAAAGAACTGAGCATGAAACGGTGAGGTTGGCGAATTTAGGCAGAAGTTTAGAATGTGATACCATATCAAATGCCTTAGATAAGTCGAAGAATAAAAATGAGACTAAGTTATTGCTGTTTCTAGATTCAGTGATGGTGTGGGTGAAGGATAAAAGGGCTGTATAAGTACTATGGTGAGGTTAGAAGGCGTGCTGGGTAGGGGAGAGGAGGTCGTGTTGTTTGAGAAAGTTAAGAGTTTGGTTGTGAATACATTTTTCTAACATTTTGGAAAGTGGGGAGAGTATGGCAATAGGTCAAAAATTAGAGTGATCATTGGAGTTGCCTCCTCTGTGAAGGGGGATGATGTAAAAAGATTTCCTAATTTTGGGTACAGTGGCTTCTTTTATAGAATGGTTAATGAGTATTGAAACTGGATAGGCAATGGAATTTGCAGCAAGCTTGAGGAAGCATCTGTAGAGGGGGAACATAGCTTGAGTTTGAGAAGAAGAGATTTTATGTAGGTTGTAGAGACAGGGTTTATGGTGAGATAGGTGTTGATAATAGTTTGATGTATTAGGTTGTGGGGTAGGTTTTAGGTGTACATATGTAATTACATATGTAATAATGTTTACATATGTAATTGTTGGAGGAAGTATTTTGCATCCAAAATATAAGTTATGTTAACATTTAATGCACATGCGCGCAGACACACACACAAACACACACACGAGGTACAGTAACTTTTTTGAATGAATACATCTCACATGTTTCATTTTGAGCAAATGAATGAAAAAAAATAATAGACTGTAAAGCATTATCCCCCCCGCCTCTTTACTGTCCCTGATTTTGACATTTAGTGCTGCACTGACATTACAGGTTCATACTTCTTATTGTTTAAGGAATACATTATGACGGACTGCCTTTTGGCAGTCAGAAGATGTTAAGTTGCTGTCTCTGCCTTTCTGTCTTGATATCTCCCTGTTTTGCTTAATCTCTGTGTCTCCCTTTCACACACACACACACACACACACACACACACACACACACACACACACACACACGCACGCACACACACACACACACACACACACACACACACACACGCACACACACGCACACATGCACACAGACACACACACGTGCGCACACACACACACACGTGCGCACACACACACACACACACACACACACACACACACACACACACACACACACACACACACATTTGGAAGCATTTTTTATGCTCACTAAACAGGAAACCCTAGTGAGATGAAATGGCAGTGGTTTGCTTCTTCTCTCCGAGCTTCACAGCAGCTTACTATCCTAGTATGAAGTAGCATTACCTGTATATTAATCCCACCCACAAGTTGGAGAGCATTTGTTGGAAATACACTGGCTACCCATTGTGTAAGCTTTCATAATAGCTTGAAATGTGTTTATACATTAGACACATGCACTATGTAGATCTAGAGAAACTAGCCCTAATGACAGCAAAATTATTTTCTTGTCATCACTGCATACAGCAGCAAACATTCTTACTTTCATTAATCTTCTACTACCAAAGGCACACAGAGACTTCCAAAAATCAGAGTAATATATTTCTTCTCTAGCTGCAGTTTTGGGAGCTTCATAAATTTGTTTGGAAATGTTCTGCTACCACCAAATACACCTTTTTCTTTATTTTCTCAGTGTAATAATGGAGGCTTAAAATCATGGTATCATTCATCAAAAAGACTTGTTTTTCATAGTGTGCCATTAGATCAAAGAAGTTTATTTTTAGTAAATTATTATCACTTATAAGATAGTAGCCACGGTGGTGCAGCGGTTAGTGTTGTCGCCTCACAGCAAGAAGTTCTCCCATTCGATTCTTGGCTGGAGTGCCTTCTGTGTGGAGTCTGCATGTCCTCCCCGCGGTTGAGTGACGTTAAAGACTTGCAGGTAGGTGCAAGCATGAATGGGCGTGCCTTCTTTGAAGGTTGGACATCGGGCGGGCAACTCGGCACTGTAAAAATCTACTGCCAATCATGAGTGGACCGGAGTTCCGCTGTGGTGACCCCTAACTGGGAAAAGCCGAAAGTCTTTATTATCACTTGTAAAATAGAGGTTGGGTTTGTAGATTAACAGTACACACTTGTACAGTGCTAATATTGGTGAGTTTGCTGTGAGAGGTCGTTCACAACTAAGAAAACTCGCATTATGGGTTTGTAAGTGCATACTAGGCTAACAATCACTAGGGTCTTTATAAACCTAGCCATGCAACCTGAATGTGACCCACAAATTTGATTTCTATAGGTTGTTATTTACTGACAGAGCAGGGGTGAATTTCTGATTACTATCAATTGTCCAAGTTGTGGTTAAAAGGGGGTAGGGAGGAACACTGCTTCACATGGATGGAGACTCTGTTCCGGAGAATGGGAATTCTCTAAGAAACATGTCTGTCTGTCTGTCCAACATGTCCTATTTATCTGGCAGGCAGTATGCATTGTCTTTGATTCCCCTTCATACTTTGCATGGCTGGTAATTAACACTATTAGCAGATTTGTCTGTGAATCCCAGCCAGGCTTGCATCTTGATGTGTTTGTTTCTCTGTTTTGTTGACCTGGAATGCCCGTCTGGGCTAGGTCCATTTATAGTACATGACTTGGGAAGAAAACTCTGAATAGTAGGAAATATACTTGCAGTACAAGTACAAGTTGTTAGGCAACAGATGTGCACTGAGTGTTTTAACAATGGCTTGGAGTAATTCAGATATATAAAAATTAAGTGTATGTTAAAATGATGTGATTGTGAGTCAGGGAGTGTACATAAAGCTGTCAGGGTATTTCCATATTTACATGTAATACTGATTCTTGTCTGAATAAGTAGAGAGTACTACTCATTCCTGTGAGAAGGATGCACATAACAACAAGTGTTATTAGAGTGTGATAGATGAGAAAACAGGGGTAGGAAGATGTATACAACATAGGTGTGAAGATAATAATAAGCAAGTGAATCAGGCCAGTGCTTTGATTTTTACATGATTACATGCTTGTGATAAAAATAAGACAGAGATGGACGAATAAAAGAAGAGAACTTCAAGTCAGAGTGTATCTAATAAATGTAGATTGTTAGAACTGTGAAGAAAACTCCCCATTGAACTTTTACTGTAATAAAATGGGCTCAACTAAATGCAAAAGGTATGATATAATCAATTTTGGTAGATAACCCCCCCCCCCCATACTATATAGACAACACACCACAAAACGAAAGTGTAGTCAGGGATCTAGGAAACTGGGTTGATAATTTGGTCTGTCTCTTGATTCCTATTCCCCAGTGCTGGTCTGTACCTCACTACCCCAGCTGTAGTGTGCACGCCAAGTAAGTGCATCTCCTCACATGTTCATCTGTAGGCCATGACGTTATTGCAAGTTTGCCGAGGTGATAACCGTGCAGATTTTTACTTGTTTAAAGCTTCTGTGTAGCAGCTCTGTAAACTCTGTACTCTAATTTGTTTATAATCAAGTATAAAGTGCTTAATGCTTGCCTGAGTGATAAACGAGCAGAATATTATCTAATTTAAAATAGTCCTACAGCATTTCTGTAACCACTTTTAATGTGCCTGAGTGTTAAGCTTGCTAATTGTTTTGTGCTTGCCAGAGTGAGAAATGAGCAGACGTTTTACACATGTATACCATATCTGCAGCAATTCTGTTCAGCTTTTAATATGCCTGCATGTAAATGAGCAGGGAATTCATCCTAGTGTTGCATTTTGTTTGGCACATGATTTTATCTGTTTCTCAGATCTGTAGTGTTATTTAACTCCTGATTTATGCTGTTTTACTGAATCTGTTAAGCAATGCTTGAAGCATCAGTCCGATAGTCAGCATTTGTTCTTTTTATTTTGAAACATCATTTTATTGATCTACTATTTGTCTACTTCATCTGACCTACATTTTATTTGCTTATTTTTGTAAAATACTCTGCTACTTATTTGACCATTTTATATCTACGCTGTTTCCTTGTAACTCGCTCTGTACTTCTACTCATCATACACTTATTGGTTGTGTTTTAGGTAGTGTATACCTACTCCATATCCCTTTCCCTAACTCCCCACTCTGGATTTTGCTTTTATTTTACAATCCCTGTATTCACTCCTGTACAAGCATTTTTTTTCTCCACTCTGAGTTGGATATCAGGATGTCCTACCCTTTACTGCAAGATCACCACTAAAACAAGAAAAACAAATACAAAATCTATCGGAATGGAGATTTCATAGTGCCGGATTGAGTGTATGTTGGATACTATTTTCTGTATACAGTTTGGCCAATTTCTATATTTCTGAAGAGTTAGTTCTTGGTGCTTGTGGCGTGCACACTAACTGAGTGGCTACAGTTTAGATTTCCCCCTTACCTCCTAACACTTCAGTATATTATCCTTTACTGCCTTAAAACATTATAATAAAAAAAAAATTAATAAGAACTACAAAATACTTGGAGGCAATTCTGTCTGTAATTTGGTCTTCCAGCATCATGCTTGTTTATGTTCTTCACTGACCTGTGACTCTTTGGGGTGGCTGATTGGTTTTGTAGTTTTACCTGGCTTGTCTGCCTCGTGGCTGTATATGCTCCGTTCACCCTCACTCTGCTTGGGCACACTCCGCTCCCCTACCTTGTCCCAAATCTCATCCACCCCCCACTACTCCTACACTTATACTTCAAAGCCACAACCATACCTGCCAACTTACCTATCACCTCACCCTTACACCACCTTATCACCCAACCAATGCTAATTCTATATCTTATTTCGTAACACCTCCCTCCTCTACACCATCCACTAACTACACCATTATCATACTAAACAATACTACACTTCTTCTCTCCCTAAAACTCACAGGCACATTCTCCTCTTATATCATTCTGTTTTACTATTTCTACCCATTTTCTAAACCATTACTCTGCCTACTGTTATCTCACTCTATCCCTTTACAATATTGTCTAGAGCACTTACGTATGCTTTATTCCTCATTTACACATTCCTATTTCTCTTTCTTCTTCCTCAGCTCACAACACTTAACCCTAGTACTATTCCCCCTAAACCTATAAATGTCCCATCAATTCCATCACCCCACTCAAACTTTTACTCCAATGCATCCTCCAACCTCTTTCTTTTACACTCTCCGCTCTTCCTTTCTACCCATAACCATCTGCATTCTCTCTCACCACACACACACCTCAATAGACTCAGAAAACAGTTACATTCATCTATCTATATATGCACTTTCTCCACAATTCCACTTAGTGGAGATATCCCACCCAATCCAGGACTCACTTCAGATAACATGCCTTAAAGCTAGTCACACTTAACTTCCAAAGCATTTGAAACAAAATCATTGTCTTTTACACCTGGACATCCCACTACCAACCTGACATTTTTGCTGCCACCAAAACTTGGCTCTGACCACTTATAAAAGGCTCCGAATTCCTCCTCCAGGTTTCAACACCCCTAGACTAGATAGACACCACAAGAAAGGAGGCAGAGCCACCCTCCTCTTCCTTAAGTTCTTACTACATAACCCCCTTTTCTAATTCTGTCCCATAATTCTTCACTGCTGAAATTCTAATCTCATTTCTAAAAATAAATAATTCCAAAAAACCTATGCATTATAGTCCTTTATATTCCTCCAGCAGTAATATACACACCCTGGAAAACATCCTTGCCTGAATGTCTAGTACAATCAAGAATGAAACTATCAAACTGGCAGACGTAAATATCAATTGTTCTAAAATCTGCTCAAATTTCCCTCCTCTGATATTAACTTATTCCACTTTACCCAGTTAATCATATCTACCAGATTCAACAAAGGTCACACGGAAGGATCCATCCTAGAATGGATACTGATCAGTGTGACCCAAACAAAATCTCCTCAGCAGGCACCCTCCCTAATACCCTAAGTGATCATCTGCCAGCGTTCTCTCTCAGAACATCTCCCACCCCCAAAAAGAAAATCACTATAAACATATTCAGAATTTTACTAACTTTGACCCTCAAACATTCATTAACCTACTGAAACATGAGAACTGGAATATCCTAAAAAAAATTCTCCTAGATAAAGCAGTAAACTACTTTTCTCTTTCTAGAACTCCTAAATAAACTCGTTCCCTAACATATGAAAAAGATAAAATTTAAACATGCTCCTTGGCTAACAAAATCAGCAAAGCAATTAATGCAAAACAGAGATACATTCTGGAAACAATAGCAAAACACAAAAACCCTGCCACCCTGCAAAACTACAAGCAACTCTGCAACCATGTTAAAAAACAAATAACCAAAGACAAAATGAATATTACCTAAAAATTCAGTCCAACAACAAGAATAACCCCCAAAAAATTCTGGACAGCCGTATCCTCACTTCTAAACCCTGACACTAAAGCCAAGCCTACTCCATTTTCTAACAAAAGTCAACCAGATATAGCCAATCTCTTTAACACCCATTTCATAAACACTATATCTAACATCACATCCAACTTCACCCAACACCGCACAGACTCAAACTCTTCTAGTGCAAGCCCTTCATGTCCTTTCCTCCTCTCCCATACCTCCGCTCACCATCCTTTCTTGACTCTTTTATATTTCCAACACTATTACATCCTCTTTCTCCTTAAAACCTATTCCCACTGCCACCATAAAATGACTACTTCTCAAACTCAAACCTGGCTGTAATGTAGCAGATGATCTGCCCACTGAATACCCAAGACTAGATGCAGATGCAATTTCTTACCCATTAGCATTTTTATAAATAGATCCATCCTTGAGTATTACGTCCCAAATACCTGGAAAATGACATTTATTTTACCCCTCCACAAAGGTGGTGACCCCACAGATATCTCCAATTACCGTCCAGTTGCTATTCTCTCCCCAGCTTAAGATTTTTGAAAAATGTATACAAATTCAACTTCTTGACTTTCTCACCATCTATCAAATTCCATCACCTACACAACATGACTTCAGATCGGGTCACAGAGCACAATGACAGCTGTAATCTCTTTAATGTACATAATCAACAATACTAGGGACTCTGGTAAGTATGTCTCGTCCACATTCTTAGACCTATCAAATGCTTTCAATATGGTTTCTCAGCCTCTCCTTCTGCACAGACTCTCACAAACTGGACTATCCTCCCCTTCACTTAACTGGTTCGTAAGCTACCTATCTAATAGGCAAAAATTCCTCCCTCTCTCCATGTGCTCCCAACCCCACCAGTGATCTCAAGGGGTCTATATTGGAGCCCCTACTATTCAGCTTCTTCTTCAATAATCTACACTTATCACTCACCCATGGCTGTCTTATTCTTATTCAATATGCAGATGATTCTGCTAGCATTTGCTCTGCTGAATCCATTCCCAATCTCCAACATATTACTCAACTAGCATTCTCCTAGACTGAACACTGGTTTACCAAAAATCACTTGCTACTCAGTCCTAACAAAACCAAGCTACTTGTTTTTACCCCTAAGAAAAATACCTTCTTAAACAAAGACTAATTAATTTACAGTAATCTCCCACAACAAAACAGTTGAACTAGTCTCCCACACTAAGTTATTAGGAATCATAATAGAGGAACACCTAAAATTTGACCTACTTTTTCAACACAACATTAAAAAAATGCACCAGAAACTGGGCTTGCTGTATAGGCACAGGCATTTTCTTAGCCCTACTAGTAAAAAGACACTTGCCATCACTTATCTACTACCCTCTCTGTCCTATGGTGCTCCATTACTCACCAACTTACTCTCTACCCTAAAATCAAAACTACAAATTTGCTACAATAAAATTGCTAGATTCATAACTAATGCCTATTGCTCTACCCACCACTGTACAACATTAGACTCTCTAAACTGGCTCGAGCTACCACACTATCTCATCTACATACATTTAGCATCAGCACACAAAATAGTATACAAGCCCTTAGTATGTCCTACACTGTCCACAGTATTTAGCAGCAACCTACCCAACAGATCACTTAGATCTGAAAATTAACATCTTCTACAGATTCATAAACCAAGACTACCAGCAGGCCAACTCCTATACTCCTGTAGGAGTTCAGGAAAGGTATCCCCATAAGTAGGCATTTTCTGAACCCTAAGCCCTCTAGGGATTACCTTATGATGTAGAACGACTTCAAGGTGGAATCTCTGCCACTGGAGATGCTTGAATCTGTACAGTTTATTTTCTAATTCCTTCAGATGTCTATTGAACGAATTATGTGCATCTTCATCTATTATAGTGTTTTGCCCAAGTAAATCCACAGTTGTATCAAAAAAGGGGGTTCATACCAATACATCAGATCCTATTCCATAAGATCCTAATAAATTATGAATTTTAGAGCAGATAAGCCACCTGGAATTAAGGATGCTGTGACTTAAAACCTTTTCTTTGGGCAGGCAATTTACTACATTGATGTTATATGTATCTTTAGATACATGTTGGAATATCTTAAGGAGTGTTATTATATATTTTTAATAATATTTTTATAGTTGTATTTGAATATAAATTCATTTAGGTGTGTGGTGATAATGTGTTTCTTTTAACTGGGTATTAAGAATTTCTTTCAGTTGATAGGTTGAACAAATGTTTAAATAGTTCAATTGATTTGTAGTATGGCAGTCTGAAGAAGTGATACTTTATCGTGAAAGTGCTTCCTTTGTTTGTTTTTGTAATAAATATTACATTTTGTGGCCTTGTGGTTCAGTGCTTTGATTTTTACTTAGTTTATAAAGGTTAATTTGTTGCTAGATAATTCTAACAAACTGAAATCTAAACCAATACACAGAAGGTTAATTGCAGATTATATGGAAGCAAAACAGTCACTATGTAAAACTAGTGAGGCGTTCAGTGGAAAAACTGGAGGTGGAATGTGGAAAGTTTTGAAAGAGAAATTGTTTGAGTGCAAAAAATAAAAAAAAATGTTTAACATCAGGATCTAGGCATACAACATCTGGGGGATATATTTCTGTCAAAGAAAAATACTTCAAAAGACCAAAAGCATAAGGTTCAGTTCAGGTATCTTTATTCTTGCGCAAGGAGACAAAAAATGCAGTTACAGAGTTTGTCTGACTAAAATCAGGAAGTGTCACAATTATTATACCTTTCTTTCAAGGCATTGCCCACTACGGCTGATGTAACAGACCACCAGTTCACAATTCTGTTACTTTACAGATGTTTCTCACATTTCTAGCTGACTCTTCAAAGTTTAAAAAAGATTTTTTCAGTAAACAGGATGGCCTTGATGACCACCGGTCAATTATAACTTTCTTGCTATGTTATGTTACAAGTCTAGGTACTATGGCTAATTCAAGCACAATGCAAGTACAGATTTCTGAAGCAGTTCATTGTTTGTAGTATCTAACTTTCTTGCAGCTTGTGCACTTTTTCATTAGCACAAACAGAGCTTATTGTCCATAATGAATGGATCTACAGAAATTATTATTATTCTCCATTTAATTTCCTGACCTAGCAGAAAATCACCTGCTTTCCAGTACATTTCCAAGGCATAAACATGTATTTTGCTGTGCTAGCAAACTAGGTCAGAGTGCATCTTGCAGTGTCAGAAAGCACAATTTCAGAAAAGCATGTTTTCAGTTTCATATAGAACTAATGCTGCATATAGAATAAAAACGTGTTAATTTTCCCTTATTTAAAATAAGCATTGCACACATATGTTAATACATATTTTTCTAACATTTCCCCCCTGTTAATACTTTTTATTCTATTTCAAAAGCATAAACAGTTTGTTTCTTCTCCTAGCCTCTTCCTTTGAGGATTTGCAGCTAAGAGAGTCATTCAGTTTAATACTTATGAAAGTGTTTCCTTTTTCAATACTTCTTCAATTTCAGCACTTTGATACAAAGTCTCAGAAACTGACATGTCTATAAAGTCTTTGATTAATTTTTTCATGCAGGGAATACCACAGCAAATACATGCTCCTAACAGAAGTAATCCCACACAAATGGCAAACAGGATGTTCATTAGGATGGAACCCCACCCCCCCAAACAAATTCTGCAAAAAGTCCGTCAGTGGGTTCGGGCCTGGCCTGGTCATGTCTGACACTTGCTGAATCACTTCCAAATGATCGCTGATTTTGTGTTTATTGTCGGGAATGAACGAACAACACTCATCTTTGATTAAAGCACACGTACCACCTCTCGCCACTAGGGTGAAGTCAAGAGCCATGCGGTTTTGAAGCACCACAGTTCTCATCGCATTCAGTTCATCAGTCATTAATTCAAGAGCAGAAAAAGTTGCATTGCTCATGACCTCGAGAAGTTTGGATAGCTTTCTCAGTTCCCAAATTGATTTAACTGCACCATATGCAGGGGCTATGCCAGCCCAGGATATGATAGTGTCACTCAAGTCCATGTGTGCTAGTTTACTCTTGTCTTTCACAGAGTTATGGTTTCTCCAGCCTGCTACGATCTGTCCCACCAGATTCTCAGGTTTCTTGATTGGATTTTCAGGGTTTTTTTGCGACGTCTCTGACGTTTCGAATTCTCCCATGAGGCAAAGCTGTAGTGTGTTGTATGGCCGGGACCAGGTAACCCAAAAAACAACTGCCGGACCAATTCTCAGGCAACCATTTGTATGCCTTTTTCCCACATATGAAATAACAGTTTTCTACCTTAGTATTGATATACACTTTCCCCGCATGAAACATTTTCTTATCTATAATAGACAGTTGCTTTAAAAGAACAGGATTATGTTGTATATCACTGACAGTTTTATGCAAGGACTCAAAGTATGAGTCATAATCTGCATCACAAATTGTTTCTGTATTTTTAGCATTTTTAGGTTTAATATAACATTTATAAGAAACCGTTACATTACATTTGCTCCAACCTACTTGAATCGTGTCATTCTTAAAAAAGCATACAATTCCTGTTTGTGTAACAGGTAGGAATAATGCAATTTTGTCTCTAGATTTTACAGGTGTAGTCTCAAAAATCAAGTTTTCCCAGGTCTCATTGACCCCTAGGGGGCCAGCAGCCATCATTAATCCCCCGTATGCTGTTGGTATAGCTGTGCAAATCCAACAATTTGAAATATTAAAAGTCTCAGCATACACATATTTGATTGCTTGGTAAGTGTTAAAGTTCGGATGCCAGTCTATGAGTGTTGAATCACGTTTGTTCAGTCTAGCTGGTGTGGCTGAAGAAAAGAAAGGTCACAGCAAAAGCCACAGAAAAAAGAACATGGTCACTAATGCAGTTATTAAGATGATTATGCAACACTGCATTCATTATTTCTATTATCTCTGGGTCTTGTCATTCTACTGCTGCTGTGTGTTAGCAAGAGTTTTAGCAAGTTAAAAGTTTTTGACTAGTTTACAGTGTGTCAAATGAATCCAAGATGAACGTTCCGCAATCTTGACTGCTGTGGGCGTGCTCAGCAGTACTTGATACGGACCTTCCCACTTTGGTGTCGTCCAATTCTTCTTTTTGATTGTCTTCACCAGACCCAAGTGCCTGGGGCTACTGCTACTTCGGATGGTTTGGTTTGGTCTTTATCTGAAACAGAATTAAACTGTAAAAGATGTTTGTTATTCAGCATACTCCTCATATACTCTGCAAGTGTCCAATTTGCTTCCTGGTCTGCAGGCATGAGAGGTTTCCACTGAGGTATATAATAAGCTCTTCCAAAAATCTTTTCGAAAGGTGTCAATCCTTTTGCATTCGGAACAGTTCTCATGCTCAACAGTGCCAGGGGCAAATAGTACACCCGGTTCTTCTGTGTCTCAGCCATGAGTTTTTTAAGCTTATTCATTAAAACTCCATTGTGCCTCTCTACTAACCCTGCAGATTGAGGGTGATATGCACAGTGATGTTTTAAAGAAATCCCAAAATACTGGCTCAACTGTTGTATAGTTTGGTTAACGAAATGTGTACCATTGTCACTGTAGATCCTTTCCGGTATGCCAAATCTAGGAATAATTTCTTTAACTAGGGTCTTTGCAACAGTGGCTGCATCTAGTTTACTAGTCGGAAAGGCCTCCACCCATTTGGAGAACATATCCACAATGACAAGGCAGTACTTTTTGTTTTCACATTTGCTCAATTCTATGAAATCCATACAGATAGTATGAAACGGATACAGTGGTGTAGGGAAACTCCCTTGCTTGGGCTTTAATGCCCCTTGTGCATGATGTTTATTACAAGTGTGACATGACAGGCAAAATTTTTTAGTGTAGTTTGTAAACCCATACGTAGCGAATACCTGATTCACTAACTGTACCATCCCCCCTGTTGAGACATGGCTCTGCCCATGGCTCAACAAAGCTGCATATCTAAATAAATTAGATGGTAATATCGGTTTTCTCTCTTTGGAGATGTACAGCCCTTCCTTGAGAATTTCTCCTCGTCTTTTCATTTTTGTTTTTCAGCTTGTGTAGTGTGTCTGCATTGTTTTCAACATTTCTAAGTCTAAAATCTCAGAAGGTTGTAATTCCTCGTTCAAAAGAAATGCTTCTGAGGCTGCTTGCTTTGCAGCTGTGTCAGCTCTCGCATTGCCTTTTGAAATCCTATCTTGTTGTTTTGTATGACCTATGCGTTTACAAATAGCTACTTTCTGAGGCAACTGAATAGAATCTAACACATCTAAAATAAACTGTGCATGGTTAATTGGTTTGCCAGTAGATGTCACCATTCCTTGATTCTTCCACTGTTGTGCAAAAACATGTACAGTAGAAAAAGCATACTGGCTGTTTGTAAAAATGTTTACGCTTTTACCCTTTGCTAAGGTACATGCCCTTGTCAAGGCAATCAACTCTGCTGCTTGTGCAGATAAGTTATGTGGTAGAGGTTTCGCTTCTACAATCTCAGTATCAGAAACTACTGCATAACCTGTTAGGTTCTGTCCTGTAGGACTCCTTTTGCATGAGCCATCCATGTAATATGTCACCTCGGCATTATCCAAGGGAACATCCGTGAGGTCTTTTCTAGGCAGTGTCTTTTGCTCAATTACCTGCAGGCAGTTATGGGGTGTGCCATCCACAGGAGTTGGGAGCAAGGTAGACGGATTCAAAGTAGTACATCATTCAATTGTCATGTGAGGTTGGCTCAGCAATATAGTCATACAAGAAAGATGCCTAGCAGGGGAAAGATATGCTATTTTTTCTTGCAGTAAAATGATTGCGACTGCATGAGGCACTCTCAATGTGAGAGGGTGGAATAACACTACTGAGGCTGAAGCCTGCACTGCCATTGCAGCTGCAACTACTGCTTGTACACAGTGGGGTAGAGACAGCACCACTGGGTCCAGTTGTGATGAATAATAAGCAATGTGGTGTTGTTTGTCCCCATGCTGTTGAGTCAATACTGATGTCATATAACCTTGCTTGCAATCTACAGTTTGAAAAAAACATCTGTGATAATTTGGTAATCCTAAAACTAATGATGATGCTATCAATTGTTTTAGCTTGCAGAAAGTTAATTCTGCTTCTGGTGTCCATTGTATTAAATCTTGTGCTGCCATAGGCTTCTTAAAAGTCATGGTCGGTTAAAGGTGCAGATTCCAGAGCATAGTTTGGGATCCAGCTTCGACAAAAATTAGTCGTACCCAGGAAGGACATCATTTCCTTCTTGGTTGTGGGTTTTGGTGCTTGTAAGATCGCTACTTTTCTGTCCTCATCTAATGTTCTGCCATCTTTGGATATTACATATCCAAGGTATTTCACTTGTTTTCTCCAAAGCTGCAATTTATTTTTGCTTACTTTGTGTCCTTCAACTGCTAGGAATTTTAATAATGCTATAGTATCTTCCTTACAATCTCGCTGGGTAGGGGCAGCCAGCAGGATGTCATCAACATAAAGTAAAATTTGACTACCTCTCGGTGGGATAAATCCTGCTAAATTACTTGCCATCTCTTGTGAGAATATCATTGGGCTTTCACTATAACCCTGTGGTAGTCATGTATATGTATACCGCTTCCCCTGAAATGTAAATGCAAACCAATACTGGCTGTCAGGGTGTATCGGTATCAAAAAGAACGCGTTGCTAATATCTACCACAGAAAAATACTTCTGTTGAGGTTTTAAATCATTCAACAAGGTATGTGGATCTGGCACCATAGGTGCTCTTGGTATTACTGCGTCATTTACAGCTTGTAAATCTTGGACCATACGCCATTCTCCATTTGCTTTTTTAACTGGGAATAAGGGTGTGTTACATGGTGAATCGGGAGATTCCACCAGTATTCCCTTCTTAAGCAAAGCTGCTATGATAGGTTTAATACCTGCCTCTGCATCTTTTCTCAAGGGGTACTGTCTTTTTTGTGGTCTAAATGCTGACTTTGGCATGATCGTAACTGGTCCTGCTGTACGAATAAGTCCTATGTCTGACTTTCCTTTTGACCAGAGAGTTTCTGGTATGTCTAACAAAGCTTTTTCTTCCTCTTCTAATAAGAGGGCTTCTCAGCTGTCTTTGCTGGACTGCAAGTGTACAGCTGGATGTGTTTGTGTTATCCAGTTCAGTTTCTGTTTTTGTATTCCCTGTTCTGACAGTTCTGATTCTGTCTGTTTTTCCCATTTTGTGATTTTTTCTCCTAGGTCTATCCATTTTAAATCTTCCTCTTTAGTTAAACTAACATGCGGTAATAGATTCGATTTGTAAAGTGAAAAGAACTCCTGGGGTAATGAACAGCTAACTACACTGTTCCCTTTCATGTCCCAGTACAAATTACACAGTACTAATCTGTTTGCATGATTTCTAAACAGTTCTTGTTCATATTCTTTGTCAGGTCCTGGTGTATTACAATAATACAGAGTACAGGTTCTGGTGTATTACAATAATACAGAGTACAGTGCAACAGGTGTTGTATGTCAATACAAAGGGAGGGGAACTTACTGATAGCTACATTCATTAACTCTTCAGTTACTGCTCCAGGACCAGTCGTAACTAAGTCCTGGCTGTACCAGTAAAATGTCTCATCTTCCGTTTGCACTGCAAAAGTATTAGTTTGTCGCTGTGCTTCCATACCCTGCATGGTTGGAACTACTGCTATGCCTAATAGTTGCATAAGATCTCTGCCCAAAAGGTTCACTGGGCATTTTGCAGAAACAACAATTTTGCTTTTCTGGGTTAATCCTGAAACAGGATCTGTTATTGTAATGTTATGGGAGAGAGGCTCCCGATACAGCTGTCCATTAGCTGCTTTTACTAGTATAAAGTCATGTGATTCTGAATTTTCTGGTAGTTTGGAGGAGTGTACCAGGGTTCGTGATGCCCCTGAATCGCACAAAAATTTGACTTCCCTCCCTTCTACCAGGAGTGTCACTTCTGGTTTTGTGTCAGCTAGATAGAGCTCTAAGCTCAGTAAGGCTAGGTCAAATATTTTGCTTTCTTCACTATCGGTAGCTTCCTGCACTTCCTCTGTTATCACATTCTCTGCTCCTTCTATCACATTCTCATTTGTCCTTTCTCTATTATTCCTATCTAGTGATTCCTGACTTTCATATAGTCAGTCCTCACCTTCATCGTGTCTTCCACTGCTGCCTTCTTATTTTTCTTGCAATCCCTTGCCAAGTGTCCCTTTTTCCCGCATTTGAAGCACTCACCTCTTTTCTTTCTCCCTTCAAAGTCCTCTGATCGCTGATCAGATTGTTTGTTTCCCTGGGCATTCTTTTTGCCCTTTTGTCCAGACTGTACTAAATAAACTTCTCCATCTTCCACAGCAAACACTTGGGCTTTCTTTTTCTTTTTGTTATTAAAATGCCTTTCAGCATGTCTAGCATATTCAAGCAGTGATTGTAATCTGCTTGTACAATGGTCTACCATATGTTTAGTAATGAAACTACTTATGGGTGCAATACTGCCTTTCAAAAATGCATTCTTTAACTGCTGCTCATATGGGGAATCTTGTGTCTGGTCTTCAGGTACCTGCATTCCACAGTGATTGTTAAAACATTCTAATAATCTGGCAAAATATCTATCAACAGTTTCACTTTCTTGTTGGATGCATTGATTAATGCAAGTCCAGTCTGCCCTAAGCTTCCATTTCTCAGAAATTCGGTCTGTCAGACCTTTCACTCTGTTATCTAGTTCTGCGCTGCTATGTGGGAGGGGCCTAAGTGCAGCGTCACGGGGATTCCAGTTGCCACTGATCATGTGCCAATCTGGACCTACTATTTGTCTGACTACTTTTTTACTTCCTCTCCGTTTAAGTGATAACTTAATCTCATGCCCTGTAAGTCTTCTAAGAACTTTCTAAAATTAACTTTTGGATGGGGAATTCCCTCTGTGGCTTTCCGGATGTCTTCTGGTGTCCACGGTCTGTACACTAAGAGAGTTGGGTCCTGCCCTTCTTGTCCTGCCTGAGGATTTGGTACTTCTATGAGTGGGCATATCTCTTCTTCACTCATAGCCCGTGAATTTCCATTCATTTGATATAATTCAATATCCCCTTTTAAATTACGTGTTCGAGACCTAGTCTCGATAGGATCTCTAACAAACGGTAGTGGTTTTATAGGAATAACTGGATATGGTGGAGGTGGGCCAGTTTGTTCTTTTGCTTCATATTTCGGTAAGGGAGCTGGTAAGGGAACCAGAACCGGAGGGGCCGATGCTATAACTAAGTTATTATCCTCTTTGTCTAGAAACATTGCTTTTGAATTTTTATTCTTTTGTTCTCTTCGGTTTGCTTCCTCAACCCACCTGTGTGCCTGAGGAACTCCTAATTTACGCTGTTTTTTAACCCGACCTTTAGAATCATTTTTTAACTGTCTCATAAGTTTGATAAGCGAGGATCTTTCTAGTTTCCCATCAAATTCATATTTATTAACCCATTTAGTATAATATCTAACGTTGTCGGCACGCTGTGATTGCATATATTTTGCGTCTTCGGTTAACGGTAGGCTTTGGGGTCTTTTCGTTTTTGTGCACGTATTACCCATTTTGTTCTAACCTTTTAAATGTTACGTAACCCTTTTATTTTTAATGTGGTACCACCAAGTGTTTACAGTCCCTTCAGACTACCTGCCTACTTATTCTGTTTCCCTGATCTATGACAAGATAGCAATATTTCTGTCCCTGAATTTTAACAAAAGTCTCACAGAACAAATACAATCAAGTCCCTGATCTAAAACAGAAAAAAGTAGATTCACCCTACCTGAGCCTCAGCGATTGGTCACTCACTGTTCAAATGGAACCCGCCTTCAGTCGTAGATCAGAAAAGTGGCTGGCCTCTTTTGCACGACAATTCAGTCGGAGGTCTTTCAGTGAAGAAGATCCGATGTGGTATCTTCCCTGTGCAGTTTCATGCCACCTGGCCCATCTGATCCCAGGCTAAACGAGGGTTTCCGGCTCCAAAGGACCAAAAAATGTCAAAGAAAAATACTTTAAAAGACCAAAAGCAAACGTTTCAGTTCAGGTATCTTTATTCTTGTGCAAGGAGACAAAAAATGCAGTTACAGAGTTTGTCTGACTAAAATCAAGAAGTGTCACAATTATTATGCCTTTCTTTCAAGGCATTGCCCACTACGGCTGACGTAGCAGACCACCAGTTCACAATTCTGTTACTTTACAGATGTTTCTCACATTTCTAGCTGACTCTTCAAAGTTTAAAAAAGATTTTTTCAGTAAACAGGATGGCCTTGACGACCACCGGTCAATTATAACTTTCTTGCTATGTGATGTTACAAGTCTAGGTATTATAGCTAATTCAAGCACAATGCAAGTAGAGATTTCTGAAGCAGTTCATTGTTTATAGTATCTAACTTTCTTGCAGCTTGTGCACTTTTTCATTAGCACGGACAGAGCTTATTGTCCATAATGAATGGATCTACAGAAATTATTATTATTCTCTATTTAATGTCCTGACCTAGCAGAAAATCACCTGCTTCTTGCAGTGTCAGAAAGCACAATTTCAGAAAAGCATGTTTTCACTTTCAAATAGAACTAATGCTGCATATAGAATAAAAACGTGTTAATCTTCCCTTATTTAAAATAAGCATTGCACACATATGTTAATACATATTTTTCTAACAATTTCTATAAGAACAAGAGATCTGATTAAGATGAGAGACAAAAAATATAAGAAATGAAAGAGAGGTCGAACTAGAACTCTGAAAACTTAAATAAACAAGCTGGACAAACAGATTAAGCATAGTGTGAGACAAGATCAAAAATTTGAAGAATATTTACATAAAGATATTGAGCATAATAGGAAACCTTTTTATAGCTACATAAGATATGGAAGGAGTAAAGACATACAAATTGATAAACTATGTGCAGATTCTAAAATATATTCTCAGACACAACAGATTATAGATATATTTACAAAATCTTATGCAAAACAGTTTGGTTCTACAAAAGGGGTAATAAGTTGTCTCAGTGACATCCAGGTAACCCCAGACACTGGAATCAAATTCGATTATATTGAAAAAGAACTGTGCAAACTGGATCCAAACAAAGCACAGGGAGGAGATGAATTTAGTAATAATGACCTGAGAACACTTCAGCAAGAGCTTATGGTACCATTATATCTGTTATTCACTAGGTCATATAAATATGGGGAGATTCTTCAATATTGGAGACATGTGCTTATTAAACCTGTCTTCCAGGGAAAGGGGAGTAGGACAAACCCAGAGTCATATAGAAGCATGCAACACATGCTTGCTATTGTATCAATATTTTTGCCCTAAAAGCAGAAATCACAAGTCATTTCTTCCAGAGGAGTCAGCAGACAGGGAGTTATTTCAGTGTTACTGCTACATACAGCTGTAAGACACAGGGGCAATTCCTGTCATATAAACCTTGGTTTAAAATATATTGACCTTCTAACTAGAGCTGTGAACTCATTACTGCTAAACTTTTATTTTTATTTTTTTTTACTGATGCAGGTATATTTTTCAAGAGAACAAGGTGTTGATCAAGGTGGACTTTCACAAGAATTCTTCACTTTAGTTACAAAGGAACTGTGTACCCCAGAGGCAAACATATTCAAGCATTATGAAGACTCTCGATTAATCTGGTTTCCTGAAGATGTATGTATTTGTCTTACTTGACATGTTCTGTATAGAAGTTCACATATTTGGAGCAATCTGAAGAAAATAAAATTATTTACTGTTCCTAGGGATCCAGAACAGGTGATGAGTACCATCTAGCTGGGGAAATCTGTGGACTGGCCCTGTACAACCGGTGCGTGGCTGACTTCCACTTTCCTCTGGCATTGTACAAGAAACTACTGAATATTCGACCAACCTTAGAAGACATGCATGAGCTTTCTCCCACTGAAGGAAGGTTCGTGATTTAAACATTTCTCAGATTTAATTCTTAGTTATTTATTATTCTTTGCTTTTTTCCAGGGTTAGTCTGACTAGGTACAAATCCCATTTTCAGCAGAGAGCTTGGGAGAAAAGTTCTCTATGCTACTTTAAATATAAATATTTTAACATTTAAATATAAATGTTTATCTGCTGTTTTTAAACACAATGAACAATCATTGCCCACCCTTAAGCAGTCATTGCCTAAAATCTGTATTTTTCTTCAGTGATCCATTTTTATGACCTAGTTTATGAGTAAAGTGCTGCAGGTATAACATGATTCAGAGACCTAGCTTCAGCTGTAATACCATTTTATATATTTGTTAGCAATGATTTCAGCCCTGCAAGACATAAACTATCTTTGTGGCATATGAAATGGAAATGTAAGGACAGAGAATTAAAATGTAGGAAGTCAAAATGACAATAAATATTTTAATCAGTGCCCTAGTTAAAAAAAATCAACATTTTCATTAGCTGCTCATATAGTACATTATAAGGCTATCTGGATATTTTAAAGCAAAAACATACTGAATTATGCAGTTTCTAAAAGGACAACTGTATCAAAAAACTGAAAAGGGATGTTTTTCACTTATATTAATATTATATGCAGTATTGACAACCTTACATCATTAATGGCTTCATGTTTTATTAATCTGTAGTGCATGGAGAGCTGTTATTATGCTATAATTTCAGACACCCTGGTTCAGTGCTACTCTAGTGTGAGATACAACCTTAACAATGCTTAGAAGGGTGCTGAACAATTGTTAAGCACCCTCTAAGCACTGCTAAGATCATGTCTGGTACTAGATAATAATAGCTAATAGTGCCGGACAGTAAACAAGAGCAACAGAACACAAAACTGCTTTATTTCATCTTTGTTTTTGCCTGCTGCCTACAATGTTACAGCCAGTCAAAATTAATTTGTGAACCAACTACTTCCCGTAGACACGGAATATGTAAGAATGTCTCTCGCTGTCTGTTTGGCAGTGCTTCCCAAATGCTTTACTGGCTTTCAAAGACAACACAACACTTTATGATTGTTTTTGTTTTTTTTCTGTAACTAGTAGTACATGGAGCAGATAAATCTCCATCCACCACAAAGAATTATGATTGGATCTCCATTCATAACCTAATAATATTTGATCTTGACCTGGATTCCAATGTTTGCCTCTGGGAGCTTTGCTGTGGCTCATCGCCTAGGTGACACCTATTGGGAGCACTAGGAGATGCAACCATTGTGCATTACTCCACTGAGCACATGTGCCACATAAACATTAGTGAGGACATAGCAGCCTGGGGAATTAGAGAGAGTGTGTGTGTGTGTGTGTGTGTGTGTGTGTGTGTGTGTGTGTGTGTGTGTGTGTGTGTGTGTGTGTGTGTGTGTGTGTGTGTGTGTGTGTGTGTGTAGACATACATGCTTCCCTGAGGCAGTGATATCAACTGTGGAGCTCAAAGGAGCCACCAGCATGAAGTTACTGCCAGGCTAGGCCTCCCCACAGGCACCATAGCTGGCCCACTCCCTTCCACCTGAATGTCACCACTAGGAATGATTGAGCCCATGGGACCCCTGTGTCAGGAGCAAATAGCCCATATGGCTCTCCTGTAACCCAGGAATGCTTGGCTCTGACTCCATTGAATAAATAAGCAAATTAGCTACAGGCAGTGGAACCATCACTCATGGTTCTGTGGAAGTGGGGACATGCGGGATAAAAGAAATAAAGGATCCTAGGTCCAAGCTAGAACTTAGCGGCCCAAATCCTTCATTTGTGTGAGGGCCTTGCACTTGGCCATTATACTAAAAACTCTTCCACATCCATGAAGAGGAGACTGGAGAAACTCCTCCGGCATAGAAATGTATATTAATAAGTGCTGCCAGAGTATCCAGGACATACTCCACTGCAAGACAGGAACCAATCATAACTCAATCAAGAGCCTACCTTTTGGTCTAATGATAGCCCCCTGTGTGATTATGAAATGTGCAGCTGGCAGGTACCGTTCACCTACTGGACATAGGAAAGTTTCCAAAACTAGAAACTACCCACCAGTGCTCCATACAAGATGCAGATTCACCCAGTACAGTAATAATTTATGTCAACCACTCCAGTAACTGGGGTCATGATAAACCTAGTGAAATTGTACCTCAAAGCAACAAAGGATGTTTTGATCGTAGGAACTATATTATAGATACCAGACCTGTCAATTTCAACTGCTACAGGATATAACAGGAACAAACTGAAAGCAGCCCTATTGCAGACCTTGCAAAAGGAAGCATCAGGAAATGTTGGCCCTTAGGCAGCAGGGTTTATGGCCTCCACAAAGTCTGTCATTAACTACACCAGGATATATATAATGATTCACAATGAGTCCTTCAGTCCAAGTAGTTCCTTCAAAAGGATTCCCAAGATCTGTGAAGCAAATAATCAGATATACCCACAAATGCTCACTGTGGGGGTAGGAAAGTGTCTCCATGTTGGCTCATTAACCCTAGACAATCCAGATACCTCTACTGAGGAATGGGGTAAGGTGTTAAAAAGGTCAATGATGTCAAAAAAAACAAAAGATTCTCCCAATAATATCATCTTTCTGGTCTGTAACATTTTAGAGATGTGGGAAGCTATCTGACACAGCAGACCTCCCAGAACTTCCAGGACTCTGTGCTAGTCTTCTAGACTAAAATATGTACGGCTGCACTCTGATAAATTAACAAAGCACGAAAAGGCAATACCATCATATCAGGAAGCACAAAAATAAAAAATAGGGAAGCTGACAAAGTCAACACACCAAATCCTAGTTGCCACACTTATCCCACTTGGCTTCATCAAGGGCAGGTCACGCCTACTCAACCTGGATGACTTCTTTGAAAGGGTCACCAAAACAATAAACAAAGGCAAAACAGTTCACACTGTCTACCTTGACCTGGCCAAGGCATTTAACACAATACCACTCTGGTGCATTGTTGACAAACTCAAGAGGAATAGGTATAAACCTTTCTGTCACCTAATGGATAGCCAGATGGCTCACAGACAAGACCCAGGAAGTTAGTACTGGGGAGTCCACCTCTACGAAGAGGTCATCTACTAGTGGAGTCCCTCAGGGATCAATCCTAGGACCCCTTCTTTTTGGCATCTACTTCTCTGTAGTTGAGGCCAATGTCAGAGGCGTCTGGTTGATCAAATGTACAGATGATTGCAAATTAGGAGCAGTTGTAGAATCCACCACCGACACTAATGTTCTCCAAGAAGGGCTGACACAAACGAATAACTGGTGTCAGAGCCATGGCCTAAAACTAAATGCCAAGAAATGCATAATGGATATCCTTTGGGAAGTCACCCACCCCTGTTAACTATCATATTGGCAACATACCCTTAAGAGTCAACCCAGTAATAAGGGACGTTTGGACACACATAGACAGTAATATAGCCTTTGACCCTCATGTTATCTAGAACAATGAGAAAATTATTCTATGCTGTGCAACTTATAAATAAAGGTCTGGCATCTAGGTCCAAGGAAGTCATTGTTCCATTGTACTCATCATTCATCAGATCTATCATTAAATACAATGCTCCTTTGGTATGTACCTAACCAGGTAAATCTAACAGATAGAACATCCACATAGGTTCCTCACTAAAAGAACACTGGATGTAAATAACATGTCCTGTACAGACTGCCTCAAAGCCATATCCCTGTATTCTGTTTCCTACAGGCTGTTGAGGGGAGATCTATGCCTGGCATACAAGACATTGCCAAACCCCACTCTGATGGACCACCTGCATATCTGCAAAACAAACAGTGCCAGAACTGCCCATTCTAAAGACTTAAACCTTGCCAGTGTGATATAAATAGGACCTGCTGGAAAGACGGTATGTATCCCAGGGACTACCCCTTCTCTGGAACAGAATCCCCATTCATGTGAAGCAGAGTTCTTCCCTAACCCAATTCAAGTTCAGCTCAGAAAATTGGATGGGGAATAGGAAATTCATCCATGGTTTGGCACCTATGTCACTAATGTACAGAGGCAGCCTGTAAATGGTTCATCTTCCAGGCCTCTGCTTTGTACATACTTTATCTCCAAAGTCCCTGCTTACACTTACCAAGGGTAGCAGAACTTGTCAAAGGTTTGGGATGCATGGGTAGGCTTAAAAAGGCCTCAGTGGTTGTTAGCCTAGTACACACCCATGAACCTATACATGCCAGTTGCCATTAAAGATAGCCCTATGGGGATCTAAAAATATAGATTAATATCACAGAGGATCGCATTACACTGTTCTAATGGGTCTATATTAAAATACTGAAACCTCACTTACACAAATACCTAAACGCTGACACATAAATAGTGAACTGTGAGAATACCGAACGTCCTGAAGTGCGAAATTCGAAATTTTGAATTCTCATAGTTGGCCAACCCCACCACCCGCTACGTACTACCTACCCAAACAAAATAAATAATCCAGACTTCCCCATATCTACACTTCACCCATATATCCCATATCCTAATCAAACAATCACTGCACAGAAATATAACTATAAACAAATTTTATATCATTGATGGTTGACTTCAGAGATGTGCACTGTTATTTTTGCTTCACTGTATATTTTTTCAGATCTCTGCTGAAGGTGTTTTTCCCCCTCCCCCTATTTCTCTGTGTCTTAAGTTGGTATAACTGGTTTTACATCCTGTGTGTTATCTGACTATCTCAAGGATTACTTGCATAAAATTAGACCTTCTTAGTAAAAGTCTGCATATCATTGCTGGAGCCTTCCTGTGTCCTGACAGAGTGCTCTTCAAACTATCTGGAGATATACAGAGCTGAGTATACTTTTCTGGCACTTCAGAGTTGTGTACTGGTAATTGTTGTTTGACTAATTTTATATCATTGCTGGCTGAGTTGTGCACTGTTATTTTTGCTTCACTGTATAGTTTTTCAGATCTCTGCTGAATGTGTTGGTTTTCCCATACCCACCCTTCCTATTCCTGTGTTGTTTAAATTTGGAGGCTTTTGCAGTTGCCCGCCCCCACTGTAGATTTGATCTGGGACACTCCCCCCAGTCCCATCTCTTTACCTCATTCTACCTAATAGACTCCTTCTGCACTTGTTTTTAGTCATTTTTAATTTAATTGCATATTTTAAACTGTGTGGTCTAACATTGCTACATACTCAAGTGTGCTAGCTTCTACTGCATTTGAATTTTTACTGCTGTTTTAGCTACTTTTCTGTATATAATAAAAAAAATAAATAAATACCTTTCCTGTAACTAGTGTAGTCCAGATCCAGATTTGCTGTATCCAGGACTGTATGTAAGCTTCTGAGCCCCCCCAAGCTTTCTGTGTTGGAGAGAAGCATTCTAGCTTATCAGTGGGAGTGGTAAGCACTAGGTAACCTATCTACCACATAAGGAGTGGTTCTGGCCCAGAAATTGTAGTTATTGGCCATTTGGGAAATTTTTCCATCTCTCTCAACTTTCTGATTTAAAAGCCCGCATTTGCACTTGTTTCCCCCCTTTCCTTTTACTAGTTTAGTCCAGATACAGATTCTTAGTTTTAGCACTTGAATTTGCTTATTCGTGATCAGCACTTATTCAGAACTTGTAAGCACTAAATAACCTACTAATTACTACAGCACTCAACCTTCCTCCTTACCTAGAGGAAAACAGTTTTGGTACTTACTTTCCTCACTTGCTTAGAGAAAAACAGCTCTTGTACTCACTTTCCTCACTTATCTAGAGGAAAATAGTTTTTTTATTCAGGCATGTCTAAGGGTCAGCTCCCAGTGTTCTCTCCTGTCTATCTGATGAATCTGGGCATCTTGGGGCAATGTAGAAATTGCCTCATGTACAGACAACCCTCTCCTCCTACCACCCAACACTACAACCTGTAAGAGATGCACTTATCTAGCCAAACTGGAGGTAAAGCTCTCTCCAACCAAGACTGAACTTGACAGTCATGAGGAGAAGGTAAACATTTGCACCACACCACACTCATCACATAGTCTCACTAAATCTACACCACCAAAATCCACACATAGAAATACAAAAACATTCACGGAGGCTCTCAATAATAATCTACTCAAGCAACAGAGACCTCCAAAGCAGAAATGAAAGCAACCTCCATCCCCCAGCACAACCTAAATGACACATAGCCCGCAGACTCAGTGTACCACTCAACCACAGCCAATAAGGCAAACCAATGTACCCAACATACTAGTCATAGGTGACTTTAGAGTCAGGCACACTGATGTCCTACTCACCAGGCTAAACAAGGAGAAGGTTACTGTCAGCTGCCTGTCGGGTGCCAGGATCTGCCACATAACCCACGCACTCAGGTCACTCCACAACAAGTACAAATATGACTCTGTCATTGTCCATGTTAGTGTGAATGACCTGAGACGTACCTCTCTGGACTACATGAAAAGAGACATGGAAGAGCTCTCCAATCTTGTAGCCCAGGCAGGTATGACCCTAGCCCTGAGTAGCATTCTGCCATCACCCAGAATGATGCCGCAGTACAAGGACAAAATTATTGACTTCAACAATTGGCTAAGCCATTGTAAAGGGATCCAGTATCTGTCTGCCTGGGATGACATGGTCGACAGACCATGATCCTTTGCTAGAGACAGCCTGCACCTGTCACTCCTGGGATTCCGGATACTGGCTAAGGTTCTTGCTGCCCCTATAGTGCCTTTTATAGGCAAGGTTCAAATGACAAATTCACCACCATAACAGGAACAGGCAAGCAAAAACTGAGGGTGATGCTACTCAATGCTAGAAGTCTAAATCTCAAAATGCACTCACTCGAGGCACTCCTTAAAATGGAGAACATTGATATCTGTGCAGTGACTGAGACCTGGTTCAAGGCTTCAGAGAGCACTCCTGCACAACCAGGTTATAACTCATACCACACTTTTCGGCCATGTAACCTGGACCAGAACACCAAAGGCAGAGGTGTGTCCATATTCATTAAGGATATCCACACCTCCAGGCTAGTTGCTCTGCATAATGCAGCCAAGATTATCCAAGTGCAACTAACACTGGGCAAAACTGCAATCCAAATTGTAGCTTGCTACAGATCACCCACCATGCCCCAGAATTCCCACTCCTCTTTTCTTGATGTACTAGAAAATATTAAGGTTCAACCAAACACCCTAATAATGGGCGATTTCAACTACCCCACCATTAACTGGGAAAGCTACTCATGTACCAACTCCTTCACTCAACGCTTTCTGGAATTCATAAACTCCAATGCCCTGGATCAACATATCCACACCCCCACCAGGGGCAACAATATCTTAGAGCTAGTCATTACCAACATGAGTGACTGGTGTTCCACACCTGAAGTCAACACTTCATTGGTCCGATCCGACTATAAGATAATTACCCTAGATATCCACATCCTGCCCCCCCATTAAGGAAACCATGGTAAAAAATTTCTCCAAAGACAACTTCATGCTTCTTAAGACAGAAGTGAAATTCATGACACCCATGCTGATGGACAATACAGTTACGACTACTGAATCCTACACAATTGGACTTTATAAAGACTTACATGAGTGCATGGATCGTGCTATCCCAAACAGAACCAAGATGCTATCCTCCAAAAAAAGGAAGTCAATCTGGTGGTCCCCTGCCATAAACAAACTGTACAACAGAAGGAAGAAACTGTTGCCAAAGAGAGTAAAATCCCATGAGTGGAGGAGCTCCCTGGTCAGCCTCAGTAAGAAGCTGCAATCCCTGATGAAATCCTCCAAAGCTAGTTACGAAAACAAAATTGCCACAGATTCCAAAGACAACCACAAAGCATTCTATAGCTATGTCAAGAATCTCAATGGCAACACTCAGATCTGCTCTGAGTTACAGCACAATGGCACTAAATATACAAACCCAGCTGATATTGCCAACATCCTGGCAGATAGGTTCATTGCTAACTTTACCCCCGTCTCACCCCCTAAAGAGCCCATCTCTATACTGGAAGAATGCAAAGTTCCTGTAATCACGGCTGCACAGGTAAAAGCCACTCTCTCCAAAGCCAAGAACACAGCATCCATGGGACCAGACAACATCCCAGGCTGTGTTCTACATGAACTACAGAACGAACTGGCACCCCACCTAAGTACCATATTCAATCATAGCCTCACCACAGGCTTTGTGCCTGCTGAGTGGCGCACAGTGGTTATCCCACTCCACAAGGGGAGAGCCACCACGGACCCCGGGAACTACCACCCCATTAGCCTGACAAGCCTGGTCTACAAGGCCATGGAACGTATCATCACGGAACTTATAAACAAAGACATTGGTAATCTTCAAACTCTGGACCCCACCCAGTTCGGGTTTGTAAAAGGCAGATCGTGTCTCCTAAACCTGATAGACTTCTTTGAAGCAGTCACCAAAGTCATAGACAAGGGTAAGGTGGTTCTTGCAAAGGCTTTCGACACCACCCCCCACTCTAGAATTATAGATAAACTCACTAAACTAGGTATAAATCCCTATGTCACAAGATGGGTTGCCAACTGGCTCACTGACAGAACCCACACTGTGAAAGTAGCAGACTCCAAATCCGATTTCAGACCAGTGACAAGTGGAGTACTACAGGGTTCAGTCCTGGGTCCTCTCCTGTTTGGTATCTACTTCTCTGAAGTACAGCCTAACACAGAAGGTCTTTGGCTAACAAAGTTCACAGATGACTGCAAACTAGGAGCCATAATCGAAACTCCTAACGATGTGGACATCCTACAAAAAGGCCTCACTGAGACAGATGCCTGGTGTCAAAGCCATGGCCTCAAGCTCAATGCCAAAAAGTGCATTGTCATCCCCTTTGGTAAAAACTCTGTACCCATGAACTACAACATAGGCGGTAGTATACTTAACACCGACAGTGTGATAAGAGACCTTGGGACACAGGTGGACAGTAGTCTCTCCTTTGATAATGACATTGCCACAGTAGTCAGGAAATCCTTCTACATGGCACACCTCATCACAAAAGGTTTCTCATCCAGAAAAAAAGAGGTCATTGTTCACCTCTACTCCTCACTCATTAGACCCATTATAGAGTACAATGCCCCTTTTGATATGTACCTCACAAGACATCTACAACAACTGGAAAGGCTGCAGAAATACCTCACAAAGAGGATTACCAGCCTTAAACAGATGCCCTATGCAGACCGTCTCAAAAAACTCCAGCTTTACTCCGTCGTATATTGCCTACTCAGTGGTGATCTCTGCCTAACATACAAAGCTATGTCAAACCCAGAGCTGTTGGACATGCTCCACTTAAAGAAATCCCAATCCGTCCGAGCTGCACACTCTAGGGACCTAAACCTTTTCACCACAATAAACAGAACATGCCGGAAGGATAGATTCCTGTCCCAGAGACTTCCCATACTCTGGAATAAACTATCTGTCTATATCAAACAAAGCTCCTCATTAGCACTCTTCAAGAAAAATCTTGATGATTGGATGGTGAATAGGAAATTCACCACGGGATCACCTCTATGGCTCTGCTTGACAGTGGCACAGGAAAATAATTTTCTTGGGTGGCAAAAGCCAGGGTACCTTTTTGGCTAGGCTTGTATAGGCCCCAGGGCCGATAGCCTAGTACCTACCTATGAACCTTTGAACAACACCCAACTATGGGAAAAGTGTAATTTACGTATATATTCACCTACACAACTGTATTACTATATATACACTTAACGTAACCCTACTTCTAACCCTAAATGGTAGGTTGCATGTATTACTATTTATGTACTTACCTTAACCCACACCCTAACCCTAAGGTCAGTAACTATTGCACATTTATGTTAGGGAGCTATACCGGATAAGGGCCAACTATGGGAATTTGACATTTTGAATTTCGTGCTTCAGGACATTCTGTGTTCTCCCGGTTCGCTATTTATGTGTCGGCATTTAGGTATTCACGTAAGTGAGGTTTTGGTATTTTAATATAGACCCGTTCTAGCTGCTCCAGTGTTAAGTGTACTCCAACATCAAAAACAAGAACAAAGGCAAGGAGGAACCACCCAAGACAATGCAAGTCAAATTTTCTCTGCATCCTACTAACATCTATGAGAAAACAACGTTTCCTACGAGCCCAAAAAGCACCTCTTCATCATCATCTTCTTCAAATCAATATCAAATGTAGGATCCTTTTGGGGAAAATCTGTGGAACAGGCACCATCATCTGACCTGCTGTCAGAAAATGAAAGTTTTATGTCTAGCTGGCTCAGTTGCTATTTCTGTCTGGGAAACTCTGTGTCTAAAGAAGAAAGTAGAAGCTGAGGAACCTAATGCTTCAGGACCTTAATTTCTGGATCCACTCCTGAGGGATTTCCAGCATAATCCTTTTCACATACTGCTTCGGAGGGAAAGTTAAAGCCTGCAACAGGTCATCTGATATTGAGGTATCCAGCACTCACAGAGCTAACATTGGTTCACATGCCGTCATCTGCAAAGGCCTAACTGTCATTGGTCTAACCAATGTGGGCCTATCCAATGTTAGGTGAGCTGGCACACTGGGTGTAGCACATTCACAGGGGAGAAAGATGGGGAGGGGAGCATTGAAGAGGCTAACATAAGAAAAGAAGGATACAACACTGGTGTACATAAACAGGTACTAACAGTGCAACAGACAGTTTAGGCTGCTCAGGGTAGAGAAGCCCTGAGCCACTTGTGGACAATAAGAAACTAGTCTGAGTTTGAAAAAAGAGGCCTGCTTTCAAGGGTACCAGCGTCGGCTTACCAATTTCAGAAAAAAATGGAGCTGGAAGACTGAAACCCAAGGAGATGAAAGGTGATACAGAAAGGTATTCTATTCTGATACCTAAAGTGCAGAACTCAACAATACATGAGGTACAGCAGAGCTAAAGTGAAGAGAGATTAACCTTCTTGCTTTTCGGAGGACCAAGAAAACAGAGGGATTAAAGCTGACTACTTTTGAATTACATCTAAAATGGTCCTAATCAGCACACCATGATACGTGACAGACAAGACAGGAAGCCACCAGACCCTCAAGTCATGGTGTGGTGTGGGCAGAAGGGGATGAAGGTACTAGACCCAAAGAAGCAGTAGGTGGGAAGTTTCCCACTATAATCTGGAGTGCTTAAACATTCTAGAAGGAGGTATAGTTTTGTGGTTAACAAACTGAAAACTAAATGACATTCAGTTTCCAGTTAATAAAATAAAAAGTGCACCCACTAAGAATCACTCGTACAAGACAGAAAGGGCCTAACTAACTACACAGTAGAACTGAAGGAGGAAATGGTGAGGAGAAAGGTGATTCCCTTTTGCCTGACCAAAAAAAAAAAATCATCAAACCACAGGCTGGGGTAGAGAATATTATTAACAACTTTCCCTACCTTAGTAGAAATTATGAGGCATAAAACTGAATCCCTGCCTTCTAAGAAAACCTCATTAAGTTAGTAACATAAATAATACAAACTCACATTCAAGCAAAAAGAAAAAAAGCCACCAATAACAAAAACAAATAAAGGCCTAGCTAGAGGCAAGAGTGAAATTGACCTCATGAAGGAGAAGTTGAATTAAACAGAAAAAAAGTTTTAGACTATCCAAAAAGGCCAAAGGGCTCCACTGCTTTAAAAATGTAGGGGGGTTTCAGACTGGGAAAGGCTGTCCTTATTGATGGATCACAGCAGCCATTGTTTACACAAGACATTTTTGGATGAGGTAGTTGTAGCAATTCTGTTGTGTCAAGACAATCTTCTGTACAATTGATGATATAAGTGAAAAAGTGTTAGAACAGGTTAAAATAACAGCTGTGGGGCAATTTTGATACAAACTTGACGCATGTTTTATTGTATTGCTCTAAACTGCCTCTACTTTGTTTAAAATGTTGCAGTGGTTTCCAAATGTGAGCTTGTTATTGAAAGGCTTAACAAATCATGTATATGCAGGCTTGTTTCGCCTTTTTATTTAATGTTCATATCTCTTCTCCTAATCCATATTGTACCAGAAACTTTACTGACTTTTTTTTTGTCTGAAACATATAGGTAGTTGGATATGACTGCTCCCTGCGCTCTTTCCCATTAGTTAGTTGATGATGTTTTTTACCTTATGGATACCATTTCTGAGAGTCTGTGTCTGAGGTGCATCACTGTTTGGTGTTTTAATTTACTGGTTACAAGCTGATGAACTATAATCAGAAATCTCTGTTTTAGGTTAATGCTTCACTATGCCTCACACTTGTTTTCTACCTCTTTTTTTGAATGTCTGTAGTGAAAACAAACCTCTAATTTCTCTTGAGAATTTCTTCCATTTTGAAGTAGTAATTGCCACACCTGTGCTTAGTTCTCCCAGACATGCACCCCTTCTTTACCCTTCCTGGGTAAAGGAGATGCACAAGCAACTTGTGCTTTTGTTATGTAGAAATATTCCTTCTGATTCTTTTTATTCTGCTGAGGACAGTCCCCATTTTCTTTTACCTGACCTTAAAAGTTTTGCCTTTTACATCACATACAGCTATAGTAGCTTTCTTGTCTGCAGCCTCTTTTGTTTAATGTCATCGGCAAACCATAGTGACCACAACACACATCTTTCTTTATTTAGCAGTTCTGTCTGAATCCTAGTTGTCTGTTATTTGTATATGTAACCCAGACAACTCCTATTGTTTTCTCACCACCCTCGAGTATGAACACTGTTATAGATCATATTGTGTTAGACATGCTGAAGGCATGCTCTTCCCATCAACTTCTCTGCCATATAAATTTGAGAGGACTCGTCCAGTGACAGTCTGTATTGCACCCATCTGGTCTTTATACTACAATCAAACTGAATTTGCTTTGCAATGGCCTCCAGTCCAGGTGATAGCAGTTCGCAAGTGCCGGTTGGTTGACTCCTGACAATCTTTTCTGAACAAACTTCAGTCCGAAGACTTTCTTCTCCTACTCAAAGCTAAGTACCCCGTTGGGGAAACTTTTTTCTTGCTCCAGTCCGATGTCAGAAAAAGTTAATAATTGTATTTCATGTGGGAAGCAAATACCTCATAAGGATTTTCATTCTTACTGTATTCCTTGCTTAGGCCCTGACCATGACATAGCTAGTTGTCAGTTTTGTGCTAGATTCAATCAACGTACAATTAAACGAAGGTACGATTTTGCATTTCATTACTTCGGTAGGCGTTTTAATTACAAAATGTCGTCGGATATGGTTCCGGCTACCGGAGTTCACAAACGACACAAGGACAAAGACAGGCCTCCGAGGTCCAGATCTGACGATATCGTACAAGCAGAGCCAGCTTCAGGTTTGGCCGTCATCAGTGAGGCACTTTTACAGCCCCTGTCGTCGGCCATTTCAGAACCGATGGCCGAAACGGACTCCCATGAGGAGCCAACTAGGCCTTTGAATATTTCTGTTGCAGGACCTTTGGACAATGCTACTTCAGATGGGTCCGGAGCCGCTGTGCAGGTACCGGCTTCCGAAGGGGTTTCCAGGCCTACTCAGCTTCTAATAAAGGCAAAGCCAAAGACAAAGGCAAAGACTCCTTCCAAATCAAACACTGCAACACAGGCCTCTTCTGATCTGGCTCCCAAGTCACATAAACAGTTACTTAAGATGACGAAGGACTTACTTACTGTGATTAGGGGTTCACATCCCCCTCCAGATAAAAGGCCAAGGCAAGAAGTTTAGTATGACTCCTCTGATCAGGCTTCTGTTTCTTCAGTTTCTTCTTCTGACCAGGAATATTCTTTCCCTCCTTATGAGGATTCTGATGCTGAGGAATCCATTCCTTCAGCTTCTCCCCCCTGAGGATTTCTCTTTTGGGGAAACTTTGCATGAAATGAGGGAACATTTCCACTGGGAAGGACAGGAGTATTCGGAATCTAAGAAAAGACTAAGGGATTTTCTTCTTCTTCCCCAACATAGACCCCTGGCTATTCCTCCTGTTTTGGATATTGTAGATGATGCCTTTTCGGAGGCTAACTTAACCCCTGACTCTTTTCCTCCTGCTCCTGTTAAGCCTGACATATTACAGGGTTCCTGATTCCCACCAGTTTTTATACAAGAACCCTACTGCTGACCCTGAAACCATTTCTCAGGGTCCTAAGGGAGTTAAGGCCACTTCTGCTAAAAACCCCATTCCCACTGAGAAGGATTCCAGATCTTTAGAAAGATGGGGTAAAAAGTGTACACTTCTGCAACCTTATCTATTAGGGCTTTAAACTGTCAGTTTCATATGCTGAAATACCAGCAATTTCTCCTGTCTGTTTTAAAACAAAAGCTAACTTCCATTTCTGCCATATGCTGAAATACCAGCAATTTCTCCTGTCTGTTTTAAAACAAAAGCTAACTTCCATTTCTGCCTGTGCAGATGATAAGGAATTACATGACTTAATGCATGCCACTGAACAAGGTGGGAAGCATGGTTTACACTGTGGATTTGATGCCTTGGAGGCTTCTTGTAGGTCTGCTGCCTCTGGCACAGTAATTAGAAGGCATGCATGGCTAAAGGAACAAAATTTGCGAGATCAAGTAAAAACTAAATTATTAGATGCTCCTGTTCAGCATAATGTTTTGTTTGGATCTAAAGCTGCAGAGGTGATAAAGAAGATGGAGGACAAGGCAAAATCCATGCAAACAGTTAAAGGTTTCTTACAAGTACAGCCACCCAGATTTAGCAGGAATTGGCCTACAAAAAATTGGTCCTTTCCCAATTCAGACAGGCCTCAGAGGGGTAGATACAGACGCTCCCGAGGAAGGCCTCAAACACAAGCCTCTTATAGACCAAGACAGTGGACTGCTTCCACCCCTAGGGGAGGAGAGGACAGGTTGCAAGCTCATAGGAAACAGACTCAATGACTCCCTCTGTTGGGCTGCAGGAACTTCTTGCCTGGAAGGCCCTCTCGGAGGAAAACTTTCTCTTTTTCACCTAAATTGGACTCATATAACCCAAGACAAGTGGGTTCTGGATGTGGTTTCAAGAGGTTACAAATTCCATTTTCATATCCTACCAAGGCTAAGCGGATGGCCAGATCTTCCAAAACATCAATGGACAGAGGCCTTAAACCAGGTGGAAGCTCTTTTGGCTATGAAAGCCATCAAACTAGTTCCACTTTCAGAGATGGGACACGGTTTTTACTCAAGGCTCTAAATTCATGGAGACCCATTCTGGATCTGTCAGTCTTGAACACTTTTCTAGAGATACCAAAATTCAAGATGCTTACTCTACAGCAGCTACTTCCAATGCTGACCAAAAATGCATGGATGGTAACTTTGTCTTTAAAGGAGGCATATTTACACATTTCCATCAGGCGGGAACGCAGAAAATACCTCAGGTTCAAGGCCGGATCGAGGCACTTTCAATTCTCTGCGCTGCCCTTTGGATTGTCTACTGCGCCCAGGGTCTTCACCAAATGCCTGGCTCCAGTAGTAGCTTATTGCAGACTCAAGGAAATTCAAATTTACCCTTATCTGGACGACTGTCTTATTCAGGCAGACAGCAAGGAGGTCTTACTCCAGCATCTACAGTTTGTTCAAAATCTTCTCAAGTTCCTGGGATTCGCTGTAAACATAAAAAAGTCAAATTTGACACCCTCACAACAGATAATTTTTCTGGGCGCTTCTCTAAACACAACAACCCAGATGGCATTTCTGACATATGAAAAACAGTTACAGCTGGCTTCAACTTTCAAAACCTTGGCAACTTTAACTCAGCTATCTGCAAGGAGATTCCTGCAAGCTTTGGCTTACATGGCCTCCTGCATCCTTCTCATACCATATGCAAGACTACATATGAGGAAAATACAGTGGTACCTAAAAAAGTGTATGGTCTCAGCACTGCCACAGTTTAGACATACTGATCTCCGTCCTGCCTTGTCTTCAAAAGGAATTCCTTTGGTGGTCCAAGGCATGTACTCTAAACAAAGGAAAACCCTTCTGTCTGCCTCCTGCCACTCAGATACTAACCACGGATGCCTCAGATTATGCATGGGGAGCCCATTTTCAGGGTTACTGTCTGCAGGACTTTGGACAGAGGATCAGAAGCACCTGCATATCAATTTAAAGGAAATGTTAGCCATTCAGAAAGCTCTATTGGCCTTCAGGAATCTTCTACAACCAGGACAACTACTGATACGGACAGACAACACCACAGTTATGTGGTACATAAACAAGCAAGGGGGATCTCATTCCTACCCCCTTTGCAGACTAGCCATGGATCTATGGAACACAGCTCTAGCTTGCAATCTGGACCTTCAAGCTCAGTTTCTACCAGGGAAGCAAAACTTCCTGGCAGACAGTCTGAGCAGAAACCTTTCAGACCCACACGAGTGGATGCTGGACACCGAAATATTCAGGATGATAGCATAAGTCTGGGGATGTCCTCACATAGACCTCTTTGCATCCCACCTCAATCATCAACTACAGATTTTTTGCACCAGGACTTTCCATGAACAAGCTTGGAAAGTGGATGCACTATCATTCAGTTGGAGAAACCTCTCGGGATATGCCTTTCCGCCTCTTCCTCTTCTTCCACGGGTATTATTAAAGATCAAACAGGACAAGCCCAAGATGATAATCTTGATGGCCCCAAATTGGCCTTGACAGTTTTGATACCCAACTCTGAAAAACCTATGTCTGGAGCCCCCTTGGGTTTTACCACAGACTCCGAACCTTCTGTCCCAACACCAGGGTCAGGTTCTACACTCCCATGTCAGAATTCTCAGCCTGGCGGCCTGGTTAATCCAGGGTCTTTGATTCATTCTGTCCAACCCAAGCAGGTTATGGATGTCATTTTAGAAGCCAGACGTCCTAGCACTAGAAAATCTTATGCAGGAAAATGGAAAAGATTTTGTTCCTGGATGCAGGCTCAGGATTCTGATCCTCTTCTTCCTAACATTCCTTTGATTTTACTTTACCAGACAGATCTCTTACATAAGGGTCTCTCTTTCTCTTCCATTAAGATACATGCCTCTGCTATTTCCGCTCATTACAATACAGACCCTCCAATCTTTTCCCACCAGCTCATGAGACAGTTTCTCAGAGGAGTTAAGAACTTAAGACCTCCTAGATCTCCTCCCATTCCTGCTTGGGATCTCAACTATGTTTTGGAAAAGCTCACTTTACCTCCTTTTGAGCCTGCTGCCTCTTCTGACATCAAGTTTTTATCTTGGAAAACAGCCATCCTGTTAGCTCTGACCTCTGCCAGGAGAGTTTCAGAGTTGCAAGCTCTTATGGCTGTGGAACCTTATATTATTTTTCATCAAGACAGGGTGTCTTTAAGGACTAATCCTACTTTCATGCCTAAGGTGGTTTCCAAAGTGGCTTTAAATCAAACTATTCACTTGCCAACTTTTTCCCCACTCCTCAAAATAAAGGGGAAAGGATCTTACATTCCTTGGATGTACACAGACAACTACGTTTTTACCTGGACAGAACCAAGGACATCAGGAAATCAGAGCAATTGTTTGTTTCTTATGCTTCAAGTTCCCAAGGTAAAGCTATTTCAAAACATACCATTTCTAAATGGATTGCTCATGGAATCAGATTTTGTTATTCACACCATGGAAAGCAAATCCCAGGGAGTATACGGACTCATTCCACCAGAGCTTCTGCCACTTCAGCTGCCTTCCTCAGGGGAGTTCCTACCAAAGACATTTTGGAAGCTGCAACTTGGAGTTCAGTGCATACTATTTCAAAGCACTACAATCTACCGCTCTACTCTAAGTCTAGGGCAGGCTTTGCCTCTGCAGTCTTGCAGGGCCTTTTAGCCGCCCCCTCTACTTTATGACCACCTCCCTTTCATTCTGCTTTGGGATTCTACCCTACAGTCATGACTGCAACAGTGAAACACGATGAACATAGTACATTTGTGTACACTTACCATAAATGTAGATGTTCGAGTGTCTTCACTGTTGCAGTCTGGGTTTCCCTCCCTCCTGTCCCCTCTTATTTTTACTTTTGTGTGGTTCCTTTTTTCACCATTCTTCTGAGGTGTATTTGCAAAGGATATGGGACCTTACTCATTTTGGGACTCCTGACATCTGGGGCAAGAAAAACTGGAGAACATGGTGTCGGCTGTCAGCTTTGTACTCCTGGCGCTCTGATGTCAGGGAGCATGGCTGAACAGCCGACGCCAGACCCAGACTTTGGGATTCTGGCTGACCGAGGACTGCCTGCCGGCAGGGGAGAACCCTACAGTCATGACTGCAACAATGAAGACACTCGAACATCTACATTTATGGTAAGTGTACACAACTGTACTTTCTCCTCTGTCACTTAGAAAGATCTGCAGAAGAAGTCTGTTGCTAGTGGCACAAGAGAGAGAGAGAGAATGATACGTGTTTCCTGCTTGTTAAGAAATGTAACAGAATGTTTACTTTTACCAAAGTAAACTGACAAAAGCATTTAAATGCAGTAACAACCCAATAGTTTTTCATTTCTTTTTGCTCTGTAGGTGCCTACAAGGACTACTTGATGAAGATTATGATGACGTCATTGACAGGCTGATGCTGGATTTTACAGTAAAGTTACAGAACAAATTTCCTTAATTTTTACATCACAACAGTTTATTGTTTTTGTTTAAGGGTTTGATTTGTCACACCGCTGTCACATTGGTTAGCAAGAACAAATCTACATATGTAATGCAGTTTCTCCACTGATTAGTCATTGCTGCAATCGGTGTACTTTTGTTAAATGTTTTCAGTGGCTTTATTTCTTGTCTCTGTGCTGTTTTTCCTTTTCCCCTAGCATATATTCTGCCAAGATGTCCTTGAAAACAGGCAGGGTTTTATGTAAAACAACCAAAAAGAAAACAAATCACTAAATTCTATTTTTGTCTTTTCAGTCTTGTTTTCCTGACGAATCATCATCAGGCAACTGAGACCCTGCTTGCTATCACATATCTACATCATTAGTAGATACCAATGGAGTGCAGTGAATGCCAGTCGGTATTGCATTTGTGGTCTTAACTGAAGCATTTAGCACTCCATGTGTGGCATAAACAGCAGTGTAGCTGCTTGCTGCTAGTTTAAAAGGAAACAATTTTTTTTAAATAATAACTGATGCACTTTAGTGCACCATATGTGGCATAAACATCCCACAAATGTATCAAGTAGTTGCTACTGTTTAAAAGGAAAAAAATATATTTTTTATTATAACTAAAGCACTTCAGTGCTCCATATGTTTGTGACATAAACTAGTAACAGTTTGCTACAAATGTTTTAAGCAGTTGCTACAGTTTAAAAGGCAAGAAGAGCTATTGGTTTAGAACTGAAATTCTTTAGTGCTGCTGTGTATGTGGCATTAACTGTAACAACTGCTTGATGCAAAGGTATCAAGCACTTATTATTACTTATTAAATTACATTTAATTTATTAATTGATATTTGTTTACAGGGAAAGTCCAACTTGGCAATAACCTGTTTTTAGTGGAGGCACAGGGAGAAAAGCTCAAACATATTGCATAAAAGCAAAATTATAGCATATAGCAAATACCTTTGTTATGGATTCTCATTATTACAAGTACAGTGTAATATAAAATAAAAAGAATTGTAACGGTTGTCATTTGTACAAGTATAATACAATACAATACATTACAATACAATACATATAAGACTGTCTAGCGAGAGAACTAAGCTTCTCTTGTTTAAATTAGAAGAGGTGAAAAGAGACAGATGCAATGGTGATACAAGTAGAGAAATTGCATGAATTCAGAAGAGATAAAATGAGACAATGTTTAGTTCAGGAAAGGATTATTAATAAGTTAACAACGAGTATCAGAGATGAGACAGCAAAGACTGGCTAGCAAAGACTGTAATATGTCTATAAATGAGAAGGGAAGGTGTGTCTATAAATTTAATAGAGAATAGATATTTATAAATTACAAATGAGGATTTGAAGCATATGTATTTTAAAAACATAGCAAGTGAGTGAGATTTTCAATAAAGTAGGGGAGAAGAATAGTATGTCAGAAAAATGAACATGATTAAAGCTGGAGGAAGTGAAGGGAGAGGATGGCTGCAAGAAAGTGAAGTCAGAGACAAAACTGCTGCTAGAAGCTGGAGGTGAGGTGAAAGAGAAAAGTGGATTATATGATGGGGCTAACCTGGTGTGGAGCATGAGCACAGCCAGGAATTAGGAACTTTTTTTTGAAGAAGTCTTTTAACAATTGGACATTGGATTACCTAATTGTTACAGGAAGTGAGTTCCATGTTGTGGGAGTGTCTTGCAGATTTTTTTTTTTTTTGGGATTGTGTATGATAAGGAGTTTAGCATTTCATGTTAAGGGACATTATGGGGTGTAATTTTGGAAAATTGTAGTAAGAGCTGAGCAGGCTGAAGGGTAAGGGTTGCTTATTATTTTTGTGTTTTGAATAATTGGGTTTATATAAGATGGTGAGGAAGGTCTAACCAATTTAATTCTTTTAATGCAATACAGCTGTGGCTTTGACTGGGTTTGCTTACAGCGAAGCATGCACTCTTGTTATAACATTGCTCAAGTTTAGTTTTTAGAGAGGTACAAAAGTTTATAAGGATGGATGCTCCATACAGAAGTGATGGTAGTAGTTAAGTGTTAGCTATGATTAATTTAGCTTCAGTTGTGCGGAAGTTTCTTGATCTGTATTGCATTCCTAACTTTTGGTGTTTTTTTTAATTGCATTTAGAATATGTTTATCAAATTTTAGGCTGTCATCTATAGTCATACCAAGCAGTTTAGTATGAGATATTACTTTAATGTCAGTGTTGTTTATGGACTTGACTTTGAAGTTACTTTTGTCAAGGCTATGTGAGCTGAGAAAAAACAGGAGTAGTTTATTTTTTTTAGGTTTACCAATAATTGAACATGTTATACCCAGCTTTCAATGGAGTTGAAGGCTTCTTGTGTTATTTGTTGAGGATGGGTTGGGCTGTCAGAGAAGCAAATGAGAGTAGAGTTGTGATGCCCTTTCTCTGAGCCAGTGATCTAGGAGACTCAATCCTCACATGGGCACTGGTGGGGAAATTTCACTTTAAGAGAAATAGACACACCCAATATTTTCAGATGCTACTGTCTGCACCAAGCAGAATTTCCCTTAAGAGCACAGAGGGAACACACTCCAGTCATGGGGCTGGACTCTGTCTCTGTCTCTCTCTCTCCAGGCTCCCAAATAAGAATGCACATTGACCACTAAGGAGTTCTGTGTCCCTATTCCAAGTAGCTGACACACACACACACACACACACACACACACACACACACACACACACACACACACACACACATGCACACGCACGCACGCACACACACACACACACACACACACACACACTGTTGGAGATTTGAGTTTTATACACACACACATCTGGGAAAGGCTGGCACAGCTTACCTGCTCTACCTCCGTTGTCCAGTCTGTAAGGTAGATACACTGCCACCAGTCCAATGGTAATGTTGACCAAGCAGTAAGACTTTCAGGTGTGGCCACAGCATCACAAAATAAATATAAGTACTCTCAAAGTTTACATATTTTCTAAAAGGACCAGCCACAATGAAAGGTTAAATATTTTTAATAATAAATAATAAATGAACATGAAAATACTGAATATCTATTTACAATAAACACCAGAGTTTCACTCACAGGAAATATTGAAAATAACACAGCTAGAAATATTCACTCAGATACAGAAAAACAATACTTAACTAATCTCATTATATTTTCCTGACTGATCTAAAGAATTACTGTTTCCTACTTACCTAATAGAGCAAGGCAAGATGATTTGGGTGAGTGTTCTTGTCAGTTCCAAAAACAGACTGCTGAGAGCAATCCCCCATTAGTGTCTAAATATTATTTTAATGCTGGCTTACAGAATGACATCACATCTGGTCACTTGACTCTAGGTTCCACACTATCCCCTTTCCTAGAAGCTGAGCCAGAATTTAGCATGGACATGTTAAAATACAATATCTAGAGCTTTGTGAAAGTTTATTGTAGCACCTAGAAGCTATAAAACAATTTTAATACTTCCACTTTTCCTATAGCCAGGCTTCATCCCAGACAAAGCATGTCTGGCTGCATTAAAACTGTGAGTAAGATACAATCTTTATAGATTACCAAGTAATTTAATTTCAGAACATTTTTCAAAGTTAGCTGCAGCTGGGCTGAGATTAACTTCTTCTCTTCCAGTATCCTCTGTTACAATATAGTCATTTCAACAGTTACAATGCATACATTTAATCAGTTACTACATGCATGTATATTTCTTTTCTGTCCAGCATGACCCACTGTTGATACATTTTCAACTCAAGCAAACTTCACAAATACATTTTCAGCACAAGCATTTGTACAAATCAGTTTCAGATACAAATGACATAATTCTTTACCAAACTCCAACTGGCTAAGATGGCATATGTTACACATGCATCGTCTTACTTCCAGCATAGCTAGTAATACCTCACATCATCACAAGAGTCATCTGTGTACTGTATGTGAGAGGCTTGATGAGAAGAAGTATAGACATTAAAGAGCAGTGGACCAAGAATAGTGCTTTGGGGGGTACATCTATGATAACTGATAGGAAAGGGAATAGGGTGCAGAGCTATTTAACAGACTGTTGCCTGTCAGACAAGTTACTGCTGAACCAGGTGACAGTAGAGTATGACAGACCAAGGAGTTTGCTGTGTGATATAGTGTTGAAGGCCTTAAATAGGTCAAGGAGTAAAGTGGGTACAACTTTACCATTGTCCCAACTTTGTTGATAGTGTGGTGATAGTATTATGTGCTGTGTAGAAGCCTTGTTGTGTAGGTGTCAAGAGTTGCTGTTGAAGGAGGTATAGAAGAAGTTGCTTGTGGATACTTTTCTTCCAATATTTTTTAGAGTTTTTTTTCTCCTGAGTCCTAGGGTAGCACAGGACTTTTTTTTTCTCCTCCAATTACAGATGAGGGTGCCAGACTGGGGATAGAACTGGGCACCAGAATAGCAAATCACACCAGGAGTAATACTTTCAAAGGCTTAGACAAGTCTCTGAGTACAATACTGTTTAAATCATCCCAGAATAGTTTCAGGATTTCAAGGCAAACTTTAGTCAGTGCACCTCAACATGTAAGCTACATTGAGGTTTCAGACTACCTTATTTTCATGTCAGGTTTGCTATATAGTGACATCAGGAAGCTAACACTAAAATCCTGTCTCTGTCTCTACTGTTTTCCTTAAAGCCTAAATTAGAGCAACCTCTGGTGGATGTCCAGCTAAAATTCTTCATTTATCTTCTTCCTGCCTCCTAGTAAAGGGAAATCATCTCTGAGTATTTAAGTCCTTCCTCTTCCTTCATCTCCCACTAACCAAAGCTATCCCTCTTCAGTCTGAGTCAACCCAAATCATTAGTATTACTGGTAGATAGCAAATTGTTTCATCAAAGGCTAAGTCAATAGTAACACCGTAAAAATAAAAAAAAATAATACAATTTAAGAATGTAGACTATATGCTTTATTCAATATCCTTTGGTTTGCCTGATATCCAAGCAACTAAAATCACATTACATAAACAAAATTAAAATCAGGTCACTCACATTTTCTTTTGGTGTACTGCTGGGGCATGTAATTTTAATATAGGAGATGATACCTTCTACAGTATGTTTTCATTCCTCCCTATTTCATCTGATTTGCCTGACAATAGATTTAGAGCAGTTTAATGCAAGTAAGTCCATTTGTGCACCCAATTTAGCTTCACCAGAAAGCCAAAATGGATAAATGTGTTCATGTTGTCTGCTAGATGCAGTTATTTTGGTTTGGGTGTGAGAAGGGGAGTATTTAGTATTTAGTACTGTAGTTTGAAGTATTTAGTATTTTTGCATGATAATTTAGAAATCATAAAGCTTCTCCATTGCACACAGATCACAGCTGGGCAAGCACTGATTAAGGAGACCTCAAATGAGAAGAATAACACATTCTGGCTTGTTTTACTAACTGACAAATGCTCAGGAATTATCCATTGAATATGCATGAGTAACATTTCTGTCCATAGTCAGAAGTAACAGGGCCCCAGGGAAGTTTGGCATACTAAGAACAGACAATTGGGAGTTAAGCTGCATATATCTGGAGAACCAGAAAGACATTACTAACTTCAGCACCAATACTGCACTTTCAATTTTGTGTTTTCTTAACCACAGATGTGAACTTGGTAGTCATATTCATAAGACATGAGTCAGTAGTGCATAACTGTTTTGAAATGTTTGTCTTGCAGTTGGTGCAGAGGAGTTAAGGCTGTGAGCAGTATATCCTGTGGTACAGGGTTTGATTCTCTCACCCTTTATTTACCTAGGCCAAGTCATGTAAGCAGACATTGCTCCTGTGTCACCCCTGAAAAGGGCCTGTGTGTCCAGTGGGCCTAACTGGTTAATGAATGGGTATTATTATTATTAAACACACTACAGGAATTTGTAATTAAGACTACATTTTATTAGCATTGCATCGAGTCAGTGATGCTACATATCAACTTTTCTTACTCTTCATTCACTGCATCATAATAAATCATTACCCACTAACCTCAAGGACTGTAGGAACCACTTCATGATATTTTACTCCAGGATTTACTATGATTATGTCTGATTCAGGAACCTGGATAAAAGAGGCATTTGACTTCATGAAATTCAGTTGTACCTTGTATTACTCGTGATGTGACTATCAGCATCTGTCAACTTTAAATTTGTCCTTCACTGGTCTGAAGAAGAAGAGGAAGAAGAAATGCATTCACTTTTAGTCGCCCCCACAAAATATTACCTGAAGTCAAGTCATAATAATCTAAGCTGGCTCTGTTCTCCAGAAAGATGGAGCTCTGAGTTCGACCCAGATGACTTGAGATTGATTAGTGACCCAAGCAGTGGAGAAATGAGCCTGAGAGACTGTGAGTTAGCAGCTGACCCCTGATCATCCATTCTGGGGTGAGTGAGGTAGCACAAACCATAGCAGTGATGACTCATAGGAAATGCTCACAATGTAGGCACATGCTCAGGACATCCAGCAGAGCTTTATGCTATAGTCAGGGCTGACACATGCATGGAAGCAGTCCCTCATCCCAGAACCAACACTGCAATCCCCACCTTGGCAGTTTGCATCGCAGGCTGTTATGTGAGGGCTTAGGTAATAAAATACAGATATACCCAACAGTGTGCATACTACTCTGACTGGCCTGCTTTAGTAGACAGGTCTATAAGTCTGTATTCCTGGGCTTATCCCTTTAGCAGGAATGGCACCAGTCCAGGAATGCAATCCACAAGCTTTGGCACAATAATACAACGGTATTCTTAGGGATGGTAGCAAATGGTTGGAGTGACACTGGAAAAACAGCATAGAGTAAAAAAAAAAAATCAGTCATAATAAATTTCCACCAGTTCCTATAGTTTCTTTGCTCAGTCCTCAGATCTCCACTTTTTGCCATTTACATCTCGGAATTTAAGGCAAATATTGATTGGATGTGGCTGACAAAGTTTGCTGATGACTGTAACCTCGATGCTATCATAAACTCTCCAGTCAAATCCATGGCTTAAAACTAAATGCCCAAAAGTATATAATTGTATCCTCCTGTAAGCAATATGTTTCCTGCAACTGTCACATTGACAACACTTCCCTGAAAACTGACCCAATAGTGATGGACCTGGGATCATATGTAGACAATGAGCTGTCATTCAACCACCCTTAACTGACTATCATTAGGAAGTCTTTCTTTACAGCACAACTTATTAGCAAGGGTATAAAAAAGACATAATTAGTAGGAATATAAAATATTGCATGATAATCCTAAGAGCCAATCAGAGGAGGTTAGAAAGGGTTGGGAAGAGAGACTGGATAAGCAATTCCCAAAGAAACAATGTTGGGATATATGAATGTCTCCCAAATGGCTCTATTTCAAAGTATGAAATGGCTGAATTGTCTAAACCTTTATGGTTGAGACCATATGATCGACAATTCAGTCCATTAAACAGTTCTGACTGATATTGCACTACAGTGGGAGATTGGGGTATTTGCTCTTTTCCCCACTGTAGTGTTCTCAAAGCTGGTATATATAATTAACAAGGGGGTGGAGGTTCGGGGGGCTTGCTCCCTTACAAAAGCATTGTTTCTGTTGTTTGCTGTTGTTATTTGCATTTGCGTTTTTTGTTGATGGACTGAACTGTCGACCATATGGTCTCTACCATATTGGATTTGACAATTTGACCATTCAATACTTTGAAAAAGATCCTTCCCAAATATGCAACAAAGTCTAGAGATTAAGGATCTTTGCTTGGAAATGTTTGCATAGTTATTTTTCTACCCCAAGCAGACTCCAAATAATTTTTTCTCAGGAAGATCGCAAATGTTGAAATGTGATAGGCAAGAAAGAGATAACCAGGAACATATTTTTTGGGAGAATAATGAGTTGGCAGACTTTAAAACTCTGCTGAAACAGAACTTATCAGAGAGCACCCCCCATTTTAATTTTCAGCTCTGATCCCTCATATATCATCCTAATCAACATTATAATTTCATCAGGAAATGCTAATGCTTCCATTCCCTACTCATAACATCCCAGTTTACTCTGCTGAATGCTTTCTCTGCATCAAGACCCATTAACAACAGGGGTATTTTCTTACCTTTTGCTTCCCTCTGGATCATCATTGTTCCATTATGTTGTCAAATGTTTGCCTGTCATCCACAAAACCACATTGATCCATATCTATCAATTTTGGCATCACTCTTGCCATTCTTTTAACCATTGTACATATAAACACTTTATAATCATGGTTTAGAATACAAGTGGGTTTAAATGAAGCTGGATCTGATGGGTCTGTACCATCTTTAGGTATTGCAGCCACCATCGCTTTCTTCCAGGATGTTGGTGCTTCTACTCCTTTTGAAATGCTGCTAAAACAAAACCTTCCAGATCTGTATCACTTTCTTCCCTCCTAGTTTCCAAACCTTCACAGGAATACCATGTATTCATGTGGACATACTCATAGATTGATTATACATCACAATTGTTTATCTCATCTCCTCCTATCATCTTACTAATTGAGCCTCATCTACCTCTAACTTTGGCATATTTAATTCTTTCATAAACATTTCCATTTGTACTTTTTCTTAATTTCCACATTTCTGTGCATTATAATTTCTAATACCTCTACAGGATATGTAGTTATTTTTCTTGTTATGGCTCCTTAAGCTTGGCAACAACCCTTTCTATTTTCTGTTGCTAAGCCGTTGAAATCCTATATTTTTAACACGTAAGTGGGGAAGTGCCAGTTTCTCATTTTTATTAAACTACCTACATTTTTATTTTAGTTATTATTGGCTTGTAATTTGAAGTAATTAATGGATTCATATAAAACCTTTCAATTAAATGCATATGTTCCTGTGAAATATAAGTTCTGTCTAGCCTAGTCCAGTTTTTGTAACTTGGGGAATAATATATAAATTCTGTTTGAACTACTACTGAATTCACAGCTTCCATACCAAAAATTTTCATAAATTTCTTCAAAAATCTACCCTCTTTTGTTATGCATTCACTTATAGGCCCTTCAGATACATTCTCACTGTTGCAAATCAAAATCCAGTCCCTGCTGAAAGCTGATTGTTTCTCCCAGAATTTTCTTAAGCTCTATAGTAGCCATTTTATGTGGAATATGAATACATGTCAGTGTAATTATTCTCTTTTGCCAGTAGCCCCTTAGTACTACAATCTACCATTATAATTTTTTCATCTTCAGTCTGTATTGGAGCTTATCCTGAAATTAATATAAGTACTCCCCTTTTGATTTGTCCCAGATATTCCACTGAATTACCATAATGAACTTTTTTCTTTATCAAATTTACATGCTCAGTTCTTTCCAAACGTGTCTTGTGTAGCATAACTATTTCACTCTGCATTTTAATATAGCTCAGTACTCTTTATTTTTGTATTTATCTGTGAGACCATTTGTGTTTAAAAATAATATGGGAAGTGCCATTATCATAAGAAATTAATATTCCTACCTGTTATGTATAACGATCTTTTTAAATGTCTAGTTTCAGCTTTTGTGTTACATGCATACACAGATGTTTGGCAGGTTGATCTTTTATACAGTTGCTTTCTGTAATATCCATTTGAACCTATGTCACATATTACAAGACTTCTGGTTTTAATAAAAAACATAGAACAAAAAAACAAACACCCCCAGAACCTGTTAACTTAATACTAACATGTTATACTATCTATAGCTTTAAGTAATGAAGTTTAACCCTCCTAATAGGAACAATTGTCACAGATTGACAGTCACAATCACAGGCTTGAATTACCCTATAATGAAGGATATCCATGGTAAGACACATGGTACAACCTGTGCTTCTACATCCACTAAGTGTTGTCTGTTTTTATCTTATGTTCATTCCTCTCCTAGATATAGAAAACAACTTGAATGCATTCAGAAAACATTAATTCCTAGCCATTGAAAGAAAGAAGCATTCTGTTTTTCTTGCCCCTTTATCAGACTGTTTCCATAGAAAGAAGAGAACCATCCATCTCAACTGTACAGATTTTCACAGAATGTCCAGATTTTTGACTCGTATATTTGGTCTGTTTCTCATAAAATTGTGGTTTTCTGGCAAATCACTTGCAAATCATTGAGGACTGAAATCAGGAAATAATGGCACACATTTGAGTTTCAGACTTCATATCCTTCAGAGAATTCATGCTAATGCATAACCTGTTATTCTATCCACTTTCCAAGTTTGTAAAAGCAATATTAAAAAAGTCTCCCTATTTTTAGGCCTTTGTTCCCCCATTATTTGTGCCTTTGTCCAGATTTCTGGTTCTAACAGGTTGAGTAGTATGATGAGAACCAGATGCATAGTTGCCTTCCACTACAAGCTTTTCATATTGCACTGTGAATATTTATGTGCTAGAGGAAAACATTTCATTATAGTCAGTGTTCTTTTATTTATTTTCTTCCCCTTAAAACTTGTTATTAAATCAAGCCAAGAGCCTTAATCCAGTCATTCCCCTATGCAAAAGTAAGAATAATCATATATATTTTTTTTCATATCATGCTCTTTTTACATTGCAGTGCATACTCTTCTTAACGCTGAACAAGAAGAAAGAAAGAATAAGGAAAAATAGTGGCACCTGTTTACTTTAGTATCCCCAATACACACAAAAATAACTGAACAAAACTGTTAAGAACAAAAATTTAGTTTTACTTACTTTTAATTCTTTCCTTTCTCTTCCCTCTCCTAAATATTCTTCAACTGTTAATGACATGAAGAAGGGAAAGTGATCTGGAGTGTGCCACAAGTCCAACATTTCCAGGTTTTCTTGCTCCATCATATTTCACAAAAGTAATGTTTGCAATCCTACATGTATTCATCAATTTCTGAATTACTGGTTTTCTTCCTGTTGATCTTCATCTCCCAAATCTTGTTTCTGGTTGATTTCCAACATACTTCTGCTTCTTCTAGTCAACTCTTGTGCTTTTTTTCTCTCTCGCTCAAAACTTTTCATTTTGAACATTGCAAAAGATTCACTGGCATGGTCTGTCTATAGGCCTTATTATCAGAAGAATAAGAAGCACAATCCCCTTCTGTTTGACTTTTTGTTGGACAAAATTTGTGTTTCCTCCTTAGCATGTTCTGCATCAAAAAATTATTTTGATCCTCCAGGAAAAAATACTTATAAAATACCTTGACTCTCATAGCTACTTCTCAACATTCCCTAATTTCTGGAATGAATGTACTCCTCTTCTGCCTGGTGTACAGTGAGGAGCCATTTTCCATAAACACTCTGCTCCCACTTTTAATATTTTGTCCTTCTGTCACAGTTTTGTCAGAATCAATTCTTTCTGCTGGTAGGATTGCATTTTTGTTATTAATGGTCTGGACTGCTTTCTCATGACCAGATTTGGAGCAAACTCATAATGTGCCCTTTCAGTTAACAACTCTTGCTGTGAAATACCAGTCCAGTTGCTTATTTATGCTTTCATAAAATTAACAGTCTGTTCTTTCAATTTTCTTTGATGCAACAGAAAATCTCAAGTTTTCCATCTGTCCTCTAATGCAACCATTTTTTGAAACATCTCTTCTTGAGCAGTCTAATAATTAGCCTTTTCTTTATTTTTTACTTCTGATTTTTGCAGATTTATCAGCTCATCTGACTATCTGTTTAGATTTTTCATTTTTTCCAGCCTTTTCTTATTTGAGTTGCTATACTCCTTCAGTCTTTCATTTATTTTAACCAGCTCTGAGCACATTTGACCTATTTTTCTCTAGATTACCAGAAGCCATGACTTGTACCAAAACTGGATCTTGAACTGCTTTTTGCTGAACAACTGCTTGGTTCTTTCCAGCCATTGTTTTCTTTACCTTTTGTGATTGGTTTACTTTCAAGTTCTCTGAATTTCTTTTTTGCTGGCATCCAGGGAGTGCACTTACTAGTCAGTTACTGAAATTTACCCAGAAAACAAATTCACTGGCTCTCTTGTCTGAGTTTCTGTTTTCACACTGTGAGAGCTGAAATTAAGCTATTACTTAGTGTGCAGCCATCTTGAAAGTCAGGAAAGCACTCCAAATTTGAAATGATTCAGAGAAGCAAGCAGTGTGAGGCAACAGTGTTACAGCAGTACCAGTGTACCATCCAGTATGGTCTTCATAGCACCATAATCATACAGAAGGACTGATAATCATATAGAAATACTTTACAAGTACAAGGGAAGGAAGACCCTCTGCATTTCCCTTGTGGAGACTGCACTTTGTCCCCCGGTAGTTATATATGCTTACAATGAGATCATGCTGGGATCACATTATCTCAGGGAAGATGGGAGTTCCCAAGATGGAGCATTCCAATAATTACACACTAGTGATCGACAATAACAGAGTTGAGCATTAATATAGTGATATTAAGCCTAAGCCTGCCACCACCTTAATACCTATACATTCATATGGTGAACACTAAGATGGGCTATTATTATTAATCTGTATTACAAATCACTCAGAGATGCGCACATTAAATATTAAACAGATGAGCTTTAATTTACTTCTCAAAGGGCAAACAACTAGTTTCAAAGACCTGAATGTCACAGTACAAAAATGCTTCTTTAGAAGAATACTCAGAATATGGACAAAACTGACAGCATATGTTAAAAGGAGCAGACTCCTTGTAACTTTTCAGTTAGTTGCAGGCTTCAAATAGTGACCTATGTATGTAAGCATTTAATACCAAAAGGATAATGATAAACCACTTCCAGGTAACTACCAGGTGACCCAACCTTTACTTTAGAAATAGTGAAGCAGCTTGAGTGTTGCTTCATCATATTGTTTGGAACCATGCTGAGTTCTCTCACTACAGACTGAGTTTATTCTTATAAAGAACGACCTTAATTTTACCCCAGTAAAAATCCATTATAACCCAAAGGTAAATATTTACTGTTAAGGGAGTTTAAACAAACTTAAGTCATGCTTTATGTTATGAAACATTGTGTCCTATTAGAATTTAATCTAGCTTTCAAAAAAAAAAATCTGTTATGCTGTTATAATCAGAGATACTAGCCTATCTGTTTGAACTTAGACCTACTACATTCATTTTATCATAATGTATTAGCCATTTGCCCTTAACATTTATAATAGTTACTAGACTTTCATTGCAGTACTATTCACTGCTAGTCCATGTAAATAATAAGATCAGTATAATTGTGCCAAACAGAAAGAACCGGTCATAGCATATCACTCATGGTGTAGGCTCTTGGTCTGTTTTGCCAGCTAGTATTTTGCAAAGACCAGAAGCAGCATCTTTCAAGGTGGCTTGAAGTAAAAATCCCAGATAGAAATTGTCAGCATACATTTCACTATCCACTTGATTACAGTGCTAAAAACAACTCCTTTACACCATCTGTCCTGCATGCCTGTATGTAATGACTTAAAACAAGACTTACTAATCAACATAGCATTAAAATTAACTTTGAACCTTTGTTTGACCATCAGAGTAATTAATTAGTTCACTATATAATATAGGGAAAAAGAAACACCAAAATGTAGGCATGTTACTCACTGATTCCTACATTAGATTGTCATATTTACAGTCTAGGCATCCAAGAAGCTTGATTGCTTTAACCCCATGTTGATATCTTCTGCCTCACAAATATGTATTAAGATACATTTTCTGGCAACTATTTTTTTCTAATTGTAAGTGGATGCTTTTTCCGTAATCTTGGAAACCGTTATCTAATTTATCTGTCATTTATTTCTATTGATGATATTTATTTTTATATTATGTTTTTCAGTCTGATGTTAGCTTCCCCAGCAGTGCATTTTATGCACACTCTTCCAAACAGAACCAGATTAGACATTGCCTTGTAAACCAGGCAGTGGTCATGTCTTAGTAAGCTGTATGAAACAGAATGTAATGAGAGTTCCTGAACTCTCTCTGAGTAGTTCAGGTTATCCAGCTCCTATGATCTTTCTAGATAGGATGGAATCATTGTATCTCTTCAAACTCTCGCTTGGCTTGTTTGAAATCTGCAAAATGCAGAACTGTGTTCAGTAGTGGGCCTGATCAGTAACTTATACAGGGGTACAATGATCTCCCTGACGTGACTATTCATGCCCTTTATAACTAGATGGGCTACAGATTATGCTTTTCTGACTTTGGTAGATGCAGAGTGGTCAAAGGTTGTTATTTACTATTGTCCCAAGATCTTTAATGATGATATCATTTTTTAATATCTGCCCATTTATTATGTACTATCATTTGTATCCTTTTTTTATTGAATTTCCTGAAGTAGTAATTACTGACTCATTAAGAGTGCGGTAGTTACTACTACGGATAGAACATCAGCTCAATAAGTAGCATTGTTACTTCACAACAAGAGGGTCTCCAGTTCGGATCTTGGCTGGGGTGCACTCTATGACTGATGTATACACTATAAGACACTAACATATTTATTTCTTTAATTTGAAGTTTGCCAATATTTTTTCTGCAAGAAAGTTTACTGTGCCCAGTGGTTGGCTGGTCACTATTTATTCATAACATGTTAGAGACACAATTTTCCCCTTTAGTTTTCCAGTATAATTAAAGAATACCTTACTGCTTACAACCTTTTTTTAAAACAAGAAACATCTTTATTGAATTATCACTTGTGACTCAAGCAATCATGCATTTATATAAATGTAAACAAACCATATTGACATATTTTCAGTTGCAAACATTATACATAACATATAATCTTCTACATAGTCATTGTCATTCAACTATTACATCGTTCATTCAATTCCTGCCTTCCCTTAAAACTCATTTGTCCTCCAAATCATCATTCTGCATGTATTGTTCTCACAATTCCCATTTTTTTTCTATGCAATTTGTTTCTACTTTCTAAAGGTACCACTTCTGTTTGTTTTATCACTGTTACTATATTCATTGCTTCTAGTATGGTTGGTTTAGACTTTGATTTCCATTTTCTAGTAATTGCTTTTTTCGGCAGCCACCAGAATTAAAGTCAGCAAGGTCTTACTATGTGTAGGTAATTCTGATTCTGTATAACAACTCAAAAAATAATTTCCTTAGTTACACTAATTTGCTCACCCAGTATTTCTGACAAAGTAGTCTGCAGGAATTTTTTAGTCTGGCAACTCACTACACTCTCAGAATTATGTTCCCAATTATCTTTCTTCCCCATCATACCTCCAACATTTGCAATCTACCTGAGGAAAAAATTATTTGGAGTCTGCTTGAGGCATAGAAATATAAAGCAAAGATCCTAAATCTTCTAGACTCTGTTGCAAGATTTGGAGCCCTACATATATCATCCCATTATTTCTTTGTAAATTGCTTAGCAAAACTCTCTATTCCCAATCCTTTCAAACCTCCTCTAATTCCTATAGTTATTATGCAATAGTTTACATTTCCTACTAATTTACTACTTAGCAACTTTGAATCCAAGTTGATTTCATAGCTAGAGCTGGAGGATTTGATAAAAAATAGAGCAGTTTCTATACTTTATTTAATCTAGACTTACATTTATGATTAGGGTACTTTTTCAAAGCTTAGCTGCAGCTCTGTTTTCTGGTGTATGTATTACTTTTATAATGTCACCAAATTTTTTTATTATTATTTTTATTACTTCTTGATTTTATTTATTTGTCAAGTTTACATTTGTATATTTGTGTCTTATGACGTCTTCAGGTAACATCATGGCTTTAGTATACTTTCTGCAAGATAGACTCAGTGTTTAAATTGTTCAAAGTAAATCTTGGCCTATCAAGTCTTTGAAAGTTAGCTCATAGCATGCCTCCATACCTAATATAAAGCAAGGTCTGTCCTATATAAGTCATATATTTACATACATTTGTACTGTGTGAAAAAGGTGTTTAATGCCAACTAAGGTTGTAAGTTCTATAAAATGTTTCTTTTAGAACAAATGTGTGTTTATATATTAGCTGTAGAAAAGTTTTGGGTACTGGTATTAGTTATAGATGTTAAAAGTAAGTTAGAAAACATGATTAACTTAACGGTATTACAGAGTGCAACTAGTAGGCAGAAAGATAAAAGTTTAATCAATTTTAGGGGGCAGCTTTTCGAATATGAAGTAAAGTTTTCACTTCAATGGGTAAGAATAAGAGGGGCTTCTGTAGTCAAACTTACTTAAGAGGTGGATACCCCAAGAGCCACTGCACTTGTCAGCACAATAGGAGTAGTATGGTTAAACTGGTGAAAAATAAAAATAATTACAATACAATCTTTTGAGGCAGGTCTAACAATAAAACTTTCCTTAACTGTAAATAAGAATGCAGTTTCTCAGCTAATGTCACATTCCAGAAACAGTTAATTAGTTAGCCCTTTTGTCTTTCAGTCACAGAATGTTTCTTTCTTAAGCCTACCTTAAAAACTCCTGCGAATAATTAAAATAAAGTAATTGTGCAACAATATATAAACAGTGTACATATAGTACACTACATGTACAGTGTATTATCACTTCTAGTAAGGCAAACAGACATCACCAAGTCCAGCAGTCATTGTTATTCTCTAGAAAAAAATATTTCAGTTACTGTCTCACTACCATCCCCCAAAACTCACACACAAACAGATTTCCTAAAATTATTACTCCAGCTAGAATAAGGACTATTTAGCATCAACAATAACCAGCTTATTAACATTAACAAAATGCAGACCCTCACACATTTAGATCTGTATATTTATTCCCCTGCCATCTACTACACAACACTACTGCACACCCCTTACCAGCAGCATATGGTTCTACAATAAGGCTGCTATCCTGACTAGCAAAAAAATTATTTCTGAATACTGCACAGAACATGCTAAGATCACAGGATGGCAGTACCACACTGCTAGCAAGGCCCACCTGAATACTGCACAGTACATGTTAAGATCACAGGATAACAGTACCACACTGCTAGTAAGAACCACCTTAATACTACACAGGAGAAAACTGGAATACTACTCAGTACATGCTAAGATCACAGGATAACAGTACCACACTGCTAGTAAGACTCACCTGAATACTACACAGTACATGCTAAGATCACAGAATAACATTACCACACTGCTAGTAAGACCCGCCTGAATACTACACAGTACATGCTAAGATCACAAGATAACAGTACCAGACTACTAGTAAGACCCACATGAATACTACACAGTACATGCTAAGATCACAGGATAACAGTACCACACTACTAGTAAGACCCAATTGAATACTACACAGTACATGCTAAGATCACAGGATGACAGTAACACACTATTAATAAGGCCCACCTGAATACTGCACAGTACATGCTAAGATCACAGGATAACAATACCACACAGCTAGTAAGAACCACCTGAATACTACACAGTAGACCACCGGAATACTACTCAGTGCATGCTATGATCACAGGATAACAGTACGACACTGCTAGTAAGACCCACCTGAATACTACACAGTACATGCTAAGATCACAGAATAACATTACCACACTGCTAGTAAGACCCACCTGAATACTACACAGTACATGCTAAGATCACAGGATAACAGTACCACACTACTAGTAAGACCCACCTGAATACTACACAGTACGTGCTAAGATCACAGGATAACTGTACCACACTACTAGTAAGACCCACATGAATGCTACACAGTACGTACTAAGATCACAGGATAACTGTACCAAACTGCTAGTAAGATCCCCCTGAATACTACACAGTACATCCTAAGATCACAGAATAACAGTACCACACTGCTAGTAAGATCCACCTGAATTCCACACAGTAGACCACCTGAATACTACTCAGTGCATGCTAAGATCACGGGATAACAGTACCATGCTGCTAGTAAGACCCATGTGAGTACTACATAGTATATTTTAAGATCACAGGACAACATTACCATGCTACTAGTAAGACCCGCCTGAATACTACACAGTTCATGCTAAGATCACAGGACAACATTACCACACTGCTAGTAAGACCCACCTGAATACTACACAGTATATGCTAAGATCAAAGGATAACAGTACCACACTACTAGTAAGACCCACCTGAATACTACACAATACATGTTAAGATCATGGGATAACATTAGCACACTACTAGTAAGACCCACCTGAATGCTACGCAGTATGTGCTAAGATAACAGGATAACAGCATCACACTGCTAGAAAGACCCACCTGAATACTACACAGTACATGCTAAGATCACAGGATAACAGTACCACACTACTAGTAAGAGTCACCTGAATACTACACAGTCCATGCTAAGATTACAGGATAACAGTACCACACTACTAGTAAGACCCAACTGAATACTACACAGTACATGCTAAGATCAGAAGATAACAGTACCACACTGCTAGTAAGACCCACCTGAGTACTACACAGTATACAGTATGTTAAGATCACAGAATAACATTACCACACTACTAGTAAGACCCCTCTGAATACTACACAGTACATGCTAAGATCACAGGATAACTGTACCAAACTGCTAGTAAGATCCCCCTGAATACTACACAGTACATGCTAAGATCACAGAATAACAGTACCACACTGCTAGTAAGAGCCACATGAATACTACACAGTAGACCACCTGAATACTACTCAGTACATGCTAAGATCACAGGATAACAGTACCATACTGCCAGTAAGACCCACCTGAGTACTGCATAGTATATATTAAGATCAGAGGATAACATTACCATGTTACTAGTAAGACCCACCTGAATACTACACAGTACATGCTAAGATCAAAGGATAACAGTAACACACTACTAGTAAGACCCACCTGAATATTACACAATACATGTTAAGATCATGGCATAACATTAGCACACTGCTAGTAAGACCCACCTGAATGCTACACATTATGTGCTAAGATCATAGGATAACAGCATCACACTGCTAGTAAGAACCACCTGAATACTACACAGTACATGCTAAGATCACAGGATAACAGTACGACACTACTAGTAAGACTCACCTGAATACTGCACAGTACATGCTAAGATCACAGGATAACAGTACTACACTACTAGTATGACCCACCCGAATATTACACAGTAGATATTAAGATCACAGGATAACCATACCACACTACTAGTAAGATCCACCTGAGTACTACACAGTATATGTTAAGATCACAGGATAACATTGCCACGCTACTAGTAAGACCTACCTGAATACTACACAGTACATGCTAAGATCACAGGATAACAGCATCACACTACTTGTAAGACCCAACTGAATACTACAAAGTAAATGCTAAGATCACATGATAACAGTACCACAATGCTAGTATGACTCACCTGAGTACTACACAGTATACTGTATGTTAAGATCACAGGATAACATTGCCACGCTACTAGTAAGACCCACCTGGATACTACAAAGTACATGCTAAGATCACAGGATAACAGCATCACACTACTAGTAAGACTCACCTGAATACTGCACAGTACATGCTAAGATCACAGGATAACAGTACTACACTACTAGTAAGACCCACCCAAATACTACACAGTAGATATTAAGATCACAGGATAACCATACCACACTACTAGTAAGATCCACCTGAGTACTACACAGTATATGTTAAGATCACAGGATAACATTGCCATGCTACTAGTAAGACCCACCTGAATACTACACAGTACATGCTAAGATCACAGGATAACAGCATCACACTACTAGTAAGATCCAACTGAATACTACACAGTACATGGTAAGATCACAGGATAACAGTACCACACTGCTAGTAAGACCCACCTGAGTACTACACAGTATACTGTATGTTAAGATCACAGGATAACATTACCACATTACTAGTAAGACCCCCCCTAAATACTACACAGTACATGCTAAGATCACAGGATAACAGTACCACACTGCTAGTAAGATCCACCTGAATACTACACAGTACATGCTAAGATCACAGGATAACAGTATTACACTACTAGTAAGATCCACCTGAATACCGCACAGTAGACCACCTGAATACTACTCAGTACATGCTAAGATCACAGGATATTAGTACCATACTGCTAGCAAGACTCACCTGAGTACTACACAGTACATGCTAAGATCACAGGATAACAGTACCACACTACTAGTAAGACTCACCTGAATACTGCACAGTACATGCTAAGATCACAGGATAACAGTACTACACTACTAGTAAGACCCACCAGAATACTACACAGTAGATATTAAGATCACAGGATAACCATACCACACTACTAGTAAGATCCACCTGAGTACTACACAGTATATGTTAAGATCACAGGATAACATTTCCACGCTACTAGTAAGACCCACCTGAATACTACACAGTACATGCTAAGATCACAGGATAACAGCATCACAAAACTTGTAAGACCCAACTGAATACTACACAGTACATGCTAAGATCACAGGATAACAGTACCACACTGCTAGTAAGACTCACCTGAATACTGCACAGTACATGCTAAAATCACAGGATAACAGTACTACACTAGTAGTAAGACCCACCAGAATACTACACAGTAGATATTAAGATCACAGGATAACCATACCACACTACTAGTAAGATCCACCTGAGTACTACACAGTATATGTTAAGATCACAGGATAACATTGCCACGCTACTAGTAAGACCCACTTGAATACTACACAGTACATGTTAAGATCACAGTCTAACAGCATCACACTACTTGTAAGACCCAACTGAATACTACACAGTACATGCTAAGATCACAGAATAACTGTACCACACTGCTAGTAAGACTCACCTGAGTACTACACAGTATACTGTATGTTAAGATCACAGGATAACATTGCCACGCTACTAGTAAGACCCACCTGGATACTACACAGTACATGCTAAGATCACAGGATAACAGCATCACACTACTAGTAAGACTCACCTGAATACTGCACAGTACATGCTAAGATCACAAGATAACAGTACTACACTACTAGTAAGACCCATCCGAATACTACACAGTAGATATTAAGATCACAGGATAACCATACCACACTACTAGTAAGATCCACCTGATTACTACACAGTATATGTTAAGATCACAGGATAACATTGCCATGCTACTAGTAAGACCCACTTGAATACTACACAGTACATGCTAAGATCACAGGATAACAGCATCACACTACTAGTAAGATCCAACTGAATACTACACAGTACATGCTAAGATCACAGGATAACTGTACCACACTGCTAGTAAGACCCACCTGAGTACTACACAGTATACTGTATGTTAAGATCACAGGATAACATTACCACACTACTAGTAAGACCCCCCCTAAATACTATACAGTACATGCTAAGATCACAGGATAACAGTACCACACTGCTAGTAAGAACCTCCTGAATACTACACAGTAGACCACCTGAATACTACTCAGTATATGCTAAGATCACAGGATATTAGTACCATACTGCTAGTAAGACTCACCTGAGTACTACACAGTATATGTTAAGATCACAGGATAACATTATCACGCTACTAGTAAGACCATCCTGAATACTACACAGTACATGCTAAGATCACAGGATAACATTACCACACTGCTAGTAAGATCCAGGTGAATACTACACAGTACATGTTAACATCACAGGATAACAGTATTACACTACTAGTAAGACCCACCTGAATACTACACAGTAGACCACCTGAATACTACTCAGTACATGCTAAGATCACAGGATATTAGTACAATACTGCTAGTAAGACTCACCTGAGTACTACACAGTACATGCTAAGATCACAGGATAACACTACCACACTACTAGTAAGACTCACCTGAATACTGCACTGTACATGCTAAGATCACAGGATAACAGTACTACACTACTAGTAAGACCCACCTGAATACCACACAGTAGATATTAAGATCACAGGATAACCATACCACACTACTAGTAAGATCCACCTGAGTACTACACAGTATATGTTAAGATCACAGGATAACATTGCCACGCTACTAGTAAGACCCACCTGAATACTACACAGTACATGCTAAGATCACAGGATAACAGCATCACACTACTTGTAAGACCCAACTGAATACTACACAGTACATGCTAAGATCACAGGATAACAGTACCACACTGCTAGTTAGACTCACCTGAGTACTACACAGTATACTGTATGTTAAGATCACAGGATAACATTACCACACAACTAGTAAGACCCCCCTAAATACTACACAGTACATTCTAAGATCACAGGATAACAGTACCACACTGCTAGGAAGATCCACCTGAATACTACACAGTACATGCTAAGATCACAGAATAACATTACCACACTGCTAGTAAGACCTGCCTGAATACTACACAGTACATGCTAAGATCACAGGATAACAGTACCAGACTACCTCTAGTAAGACCCACCTGAATACTACACAGTACAAGTTCACAGGATAACAGTACCACACTACTAGTAAGACCCAATTGAATACTACACAGTACATGCTAAGATCACAGGATGACAGTAACACACTGTTAGAAAGGCCCACCTGAATACTGCACAGTACATGCTAAGATCACAGGATAACAGTACCATACTGCTAGTAAGACCCACCTGAATACTACACAGTACATGCTAAGATCACAGAATAACATTACCACACTGCTAGGGAGACCCGCCTGAATACTACACAGTACATGCTAAGATCACAGGATAACAGTACCACACTACTAGTAAGACCCACATGAATGTTACACAGTATGTACTAAGATCACAGGATAACAGTATCACACTGCTAGTAAGACCACCTGAATACTACACAGTACATGCTAAGATCACAGGATAACAGTACCACACTACTAGTAAGACCCAACTGAATACTACACAGTACATGCTAAGATCACAGGATAACAGTACCACACTGCTAGTAAGACCAACCTGAGTACTACACAGTATACTGTATGTTAAGATCGCAGGATAACATTACCACACTACTAGTAAGACCCCTCTGAATACTACACAGTACATGCTAAGATCACAGGATAACAGTACCACACTACTAGTAAGACCCAACTGAATACTACACAGTACATGCTAAGATCACAGGATAACAGTACCACACTGCTAGTAAGACCAACCTGAGTACTACACAGTATACTGTATGTTAAGATCGCAGGATAACATTACCACACTACTAGTAAGACCCCTCTGAATACTACACAGTACATGCTAAGATCACAGGATAGCTGTACCAAACTGCTAGTAAGATCCCCCTGAATACTACACAGTACATGCTAAGATCACAGAATAACAGTACCACACTGCTAGTAAGAGCCACCTGAATACTACACAGTGGACCACCTGAATACTACTTAGTACATGCTAAGATCACAGGATAACAGTACCATACTACTAGTAAGATCCATGTGAGTACTACATAGTATATTTTAAGATCACAGGATAACATTACCATGCTACTCGTAAGACCCGCCTGAATACTACACAATACATGCTAAGATCACAGGATAACATTACCACACTGCTAGTAAGACCCACCTGAATACTACACAGTATATGCTAAGATCAAAGGATAACAGTACCACACTACTAGTAAGACCCACCTGAATACTACACAATACATGTTAAGATCATGGGATAACATTAGCACTCTACTAGTAAGACCCACCTGAATGCTGCACAGTATGTGCTAAGATCACAGGATAACAGCATCACACTGCTAGTAAGACCCACCTGAATACAACACAGTACATGATAAGATCACAGGATAACAGTACCACACTACTAGTAAGAGCCACCTGAATACTACACAGTACATGCTAAGATCACAGGATAACAGTACCACACTACTAGTAAGACCCAACTGAATACTACACAGTACATGCTAAGATCACAGGATAACAGTACCACACTGCTAGTAAAACCCACCTGAGTACTACACAGTATACAGTATGTTAAGATCACAGAATAACATTACCGCACTACTAGTAAGACCCCTCTGAATACTACACAGTACATGCTAAGATCACAGGATAACTGTACCAAACTGCTAGTAAGATCCCCCTGAATACTACACAGTACATGCTAAGAACACAGAATAACAGTACCACACTGCTAGTAAGAGCCACCTGAATACTACACAGTAGACCACCTGAATACTACTCAGTACATGCTAAGATCACAGGATAACAGTACCATACTGCTAGTAAGACCCACTTGAGTACTACATAGTATATATTAAGATCACAGGATAACATTACCACGCTACTAGTAAGACCCACCTGAATACTACACAGTACATGCTAAGATCACAGGATAACATTACCACACTGCTAGTAAGACCCACCTGAATACTACACAGTACATGCTAAGATCAAAGGATAACAGTAACACACTACTAGTAAGACCCACCTGAATACTACACAATACATGTTAAGATCATGGGATAACATTAGCACACTACTAGTAAGACCAACCTGAATGCTACACAGTATGTGCTAAGATCACAGAATAACAGCATCACACTGCTAGTAAGACCCACCTAAATACTACACAGTACATGCTAAGATCACATGATAACATTACCACACTGCTAGTAAGATCCAGCTGAATACTACACAGTACATGCTAAGGTCACAGGATAACAGTATTACACTACTAGTAAGACCCACCTGAATACTACTCAGTAGATATTAAGATCACAGGATAACCATTCCATACTACTAGTAAGACCCACCTGAGTACTACACAGTATATGTTAAGATCACAGGATAACATTGGCACGCTACTAGCAAGACCCACCTGATTACTACACAGTACATGCCAAGATCATAGGAAAACATTACCACACTTCTAGTAAGACCCACATGAATAATACACAGTACATGCTAAGATCACAGGATAACAGTACCACACTACTACTAAGACCCACCTGAATACTACACAGTACATGTTAAGATCACTGGATAACGTTACCACACTACTAGTAAGACCCACCTGAATGCTACACAGTACGTGCTATGATCACAGGATAACAGTACCACACTACTAGTAAAACCCACCTGAATACTACACAGTACATGCTGAGATCACAGGATAACAGTACCGTACTATTAGTAAGACCAACACACATCCTTGCTATGGAGGAAACAAACTTCTGTTCATTAGCCCCAGGAATATGGAACATCCAGATCAACAACATACTAAATGCTGCTGTTCACATACTTTTCAGAGAAGCCTTACCTTCTCATTTCTCACAAAAAGCCAAGTGAAGTGCTTACTGTTTGGAATTGTATACACAGATGTACCAGCCACACAATATATGAATGATCTATGTATATATGTCCTTTAATGATTTGCACCTAACTTCTTGGAACATATTAAAGGAGGGGTATCAGGTGTGATTTCATTACCTTCCTACTTGCTGAACTATATCTCCCTTGTTGTTTACTATGTAAATGTTGCTGCATGGGGCAGTCATTGTAGGGGAAAGGTGTGTTTTACCAGATATATGCAGATGACATCCAGTTATACCTTTCCTTTCCTTTTCTCCATAGTACATACTGCACTTTTAAACTTTAAAAGGGTTGCATGGACTCTGTTTGATTGATAAATGACATAATTGATTGCAGTTAAGATATTAGCAATGGTAGAGAGTGCCATCAGTCATCAGTGTCATCTTCCTCTACTCTGCCCTTGATGACTTGTAGGGGACACTGACCTAACTTGTGTCTCACATTCATGAGATGCGCATTGCTCTCGATGGCAGTCTCACACTTGAGACCATTACCAAGACATCTTATTTTGATCTTAAGAGTATAGCCCAGATCTGATGCTATGTACTCTGTTATCAGATCTAGGGATGGTGAGTCATCCAGTCATTTTTTCTCAGCTCAGCTACTGCACTGCTCTGTACTTCAAGCTTGCAGATGGTAATGTGGCCAGTTTTTGGGATTCAGAATTCCATGGCTAGGCTGTTGACTGAAACTCATCCAACATGCCTTGTTATGCCTGTGCTGCAGGATTTGTACTGACAAGTGTGACAGGTGTGTGCTTAAGATTCTTACTCACACCTTGTGTGCCCTGCAGGGATTGTGTACACCCTTTTTGAAAGAGTTGCTTAGGCCTTATACTTAGTCTAAGCCATTCAAGGGGTGCTGCATGTGTTGTTATTGTTGTTCATTCGTCGTTATCAACGATGACCAAAGACATCACGTCAAGGAGGTTGACTGAGTAAAGTGTGTTCATCTGTGGCTGATTAGTCCGATGCAGGCTTGGAAAGCTCTGCCGCATGTTGGGCACAAGTGGCCAATTGAGTTGATTGGCAGTGAGTTGGCTGTGGATTTATGCAGCTCACGCTTCCTCTGTGCCTCTGTGGTCCTGCTCTGCTCATAGGAGGTAGCACCTTTGCTCATGCAGCTTCACCAGGTAGGGTGGTCTTGCGCTAGGGTTTCCCAGAAGTCCAGGTTAGTACCAAAGCTCTTCAGAGAGACTTTTAGTGTGTCCTTGAAGTGCTTTTTCTGCTGATCTTGTGTGCATTTGCCTCTTGCAAGTTCGCCATAAAACAGTCTCTTGGAGAGGTGTGTGTCTGGCATACGTACAAGGTGGCCTGCCCACCTGACTTGGGCTCTCCCCAGCAGGGTGTAGATACTTGGCAGTCCAGCTTGAGAGAGGACAACTATGTCTAGAACTTTGTCCTGCCAGGTAATTTTTAGCAGCCTTCTTAAGCAGTTCATATGGAAGCGATTCAGCTTTTTGGCATGACACTCATACACAGTCCATGTCTCACAGGCATACAGGAGTCTTTGCATCTCTCTGAGCTTTGCTTGCACCTTGCTTTTCATGGAGTTATAGGCTGCTTTCTTGAAGACAGATGTAGTGTCTTGCTGGAGGGATATAAAGGCTTCATGCTTCTTATCCAGCAGCTTCTGAATGTCTTCATCATTATCATCAAACCAGTCCATGTACATTCAGCCTAGGTGGTGCCCACAGGGGAAAAAGACCAATAAGCACCTGAATGTCAGCAAGTTAGAATAGCACTCTGTGCGCCAGAACCTCAGGGATGACCTCGACAGTAAGCTTGACCAACTCAGATTTGGCACCAACAGTGCAGAAGAGGACTGAGTAGCCTTTAGGTATGTGGTCTACAATCCTGCTCTTGCTCAGTTTGACTTCCTTGTACAACTTCAGCTTCGTGGACAGTTTGATGCCTCTCCTCTCCCACGATGACTTCTGCAACTGTCCAAATGTGGAGCTTGCCTTGGCGATGCGTGTGTCTACCTCATCATCAATGTTCACAAATCTGGAGAGTGTGCTGCTGAGGTATGTAAACTTGTCAACAGCCTTCAAGATCTCACCTCCACTGGTGATAGTTGGTTCTGCATACGTCTTTTGTGGTGCGAGGTGATGCAAAACTTCAGTCTTCTCAGTATTAATTGTGAGACCAAAGTTTCTGCAGGCAGTGGAAAAGCAGTTCATACTCTGCTGCGTCTGGGCCTCTGTCGCAGCATTGAGTGCGCAGTCATCAGCAAACAGGGAATCACGCACAAAGTCCTCTTCAATCTTGGTCTTTGTCTTGGCCTGTAGCCTCCTCAGGTTGAAGAGCCTGCCATCAGTCATGACCTGTTGATCACATAGTCTTCTGCCTACCCAGCAGTGACAATATGTCCTGGATGCATCCACGCAGCAAGCACTGGCATCTTATTGATTATGTTACAGTAAGGAGAAGGGACAGGCAGGACGTTATAGTGACTAAGGCCATGTGTGGTGCAGACTGCTGGACAGACCACAGACTCATCCTCTCAAAACTCAACATGCACATTCAGCCTAGGTGGTGCCCACAGGGGAAAAAGACCAATAAGCACCTGAATGTCAGCAAGTTAGAACAGCACTCTGTGCGCCAGAACCTCAGGGAGGACCTCGAGAGTAATCTTGACCAACTCAGCTTTGGCACTAACAGTGCAGAAGAGGACTGGGTAGCCTTTAGGGATGTGGTCTACAACACTGCTCTCGCTCATTTCGACCTGAACACACGCAAACACCAGGACTGGTTTAATGATAATGATGAAGACATTCAGAAGCTGCTAGATAAGAAGCGTGAAGCCTTCAGATCCCTCCAGCAAGACACTACATCCGTCTTCAAGAAAGCAGCCTATAACTCCATCAAAAACAAGGTGCAAGCAAAGCTCAGCGAGATGCAAGACTCCTGGCTTAGCAGAAAGGCAGATGAGATCCATAAGTACAATGATAGCAACAACTTCAAGTGTTTCTATGATGCCCTGAAGATCATCTACGGGCCACAGTCCTCTAGAACATCACCACTGCTCAGTGCCAATGGATCCACCCTGCTTACTGACAAGAAAGCCATCCTGCAAAGATGGGCTGATCACTTCAACAATGTCATGAATAGGCCTTCCTCTATCAATACCAAAGCCATTGATCGCTTGCCGAAAGTCACCATTAACACCTCCCTGGCAGAAACTCCAAAGGAATCAGAGGTTAAGGAAGCAATTAAGTTTCTCTCCAATAGTAAAGCACCAGGCTCTGACTCCATTCCTTCTGAAATCTACAAGACGGGGGGGGGGGGCGGTCTTGTTACAGAAGCTCACTGAGCTCTTCCAGACTTGTGGCAACAGGAAGTTATCCCTCAGGAGCTAAAGGATGTTCCATCTCTTTAAGAGAAAGAGAAACAGGCATTTTTCTGACAACCACAGAGGAATCTTTCTCCTGGTCATTACTGGCAAAATCCTTGCCAGAGTCCTCCTTAACCATCTCATTCAACACATGGAAGATGGACACCTGCCAGAGAGTCAGTTTGAGTTTAGAGAGGGCGGAGGGACACTGGACATGATATTTGCAGCACGTCAAATTCAGGAGATGTGTCAGGAACAAAACAGGGACCTTTACACAATGTTTGCGGACCTGACCAAAGCCTTTGACACAGTTATTCGTGAAGGGCTATGGCGGATCATGGAGAAGTTTGGCTGCCCAGGCAAATTCATCAGTATGGTGTGCCAATTCCATGATGGTATGCTTCCTCGAGTACTGGACAATGGAGACTCCTCTGATGCCTTCCCAGTCACCAACGGAGTCAAGCAAGGCTGTGTTTTGGCAGCCATGCTATTCAGCATACATTCTCGGCCATGCTGGCAGATGGCTTCTGCAATGATGAAGAAACTGCTGCATGTACCAAGGGTATGGCAACATATATCAGGCAGAACATGTTTTGTATATATTGACTTATTTTTTAGATTTGGCTACCTTTGCTGATTCAAGCATATGAGTCAGAGTCTTCCTTCAGGAGGTCCCTGAAGGTACCAAATACATCGGTGGGAACATACACTGAGCAGAAGCACCATTTCTGACTACTGGATTTTACATTTTTAATAATCATTTAAGTTAGTTTGCTAACTTTATTATTAACATTGCTGGGTTAATTTAATGATATTTGCTGATATTTTTATACTTAATGTAATTATTTTATGGAAAAGACATAGTTTTTTTAGTAATTAAAAAATATACGTGTGTGTGTGTGTGTGTATATATATATATATATATATATATATATATAGATCCCTATTATAAACTCTGAAGACCATATGGTCAACACCATATGCTCGAAGTTTTGAAACTCCGAACAGTTTGTATTGAGATCACCGTATAGCGCGGAACTCAGTATTTGCCATTTTCTTCATTGTAGTGCGATCTCAGAGTTGGTGTATTTAAGTAGCAGGGAGTGTGGGGGTGCAGGGGGGCTTGCCCCCTTGCAAAACAGTACAGGTAAGTTGTTTTATTTTAATTTTTTTGATTTTTATTTTTGTTTCGAAGTTTTAAACCTTTGGACATATGGTCTCATCCATATGGTCGTTGGAGTTTTGGAAGTTCGAGCTTATGATAGGGATCTATATGTATGTATATATGGATCTACCTGACTACATCGACTGTTCACAACAGCGACAGTGACTCAGAAGATCGACAAGTCAGAAGACCGACGGAGGAAAACACCGATGCTGAGAACACTGACATGGGGAAAGGATGTGTAAGTATGCGGTAGTGACGGCTGTTAGGGTGCGAGTAAGGTAAGTGTGCGATGTTGACGGTCTGTAGGGATAGGGGTGGGATAAGTGAGTTAGGGTTAGGGCGTGGGTTAGGTAAGGGTGCGAGTAAGGTAAGTGTGCGATGTTGACGGTCTGTAGGGATAGGGGTGGGATAAGTGAGTTAGGGTTAGGGCGCGAGTTAGGTAAGGGTGCAGTAGTGATATTTTTTGGGTTAGGGGCGGGTTAAGTAAGTTAGGGTTAGGGTGCGGGTTAGGTGAGTGTGCGATAGTGACGGACCTTTGGGTTAGGGTTTCGGTTAGGGTTGTAGATAGTTGTGTATGTAAGGGTTAGTGTTGGTTTGTGAGGATTTTAGTGTGCTTGTGTTGTGTGTGTGGGTTTTGGACAGGGGATTTGTTTTGTTTGTTGTTATGATGTGTTGAGTGTATGAGGTGTCGTATTTGTTTGTGAACTGTCGATTATGTGGTGTCGGTGAAGTTGTTGTCGGTGTTGTGAACTGTCGATGTAGTCAGGTAGATCTGTATATATATATATATATATATATATATATATATATATATATATATATATATATATATATATATATATATGACAACTACAAAAATATTTCAAACATTCATATTACCGAAAACTCTAAACCCTGAAACTACAAAGGATTGCAAAAGGTAAATAATTTCCTTTTGCAATCTTTACAGCAAAACCCTTTCATAACATTATGCACTAATTTTTCTGGACACTGGCTATGTGGACTTTCAAATAGTATACAGTATATAGTCAAATCTCTGAGAAGTATAATTTGTACGAAAAATGTAAAATTGATTTCAAAAGGAATATAAAATACATTCAAAATATTTTGCAAACTCTTTTAAGTAATGAACCAGTAGTTAGATATTCTAGTGCATGGTCAGAATATGCACATAATAGATATGTGTATCAGTCAGTAGAGTAAGATACCTGTCCTGAAAAATTCATTTTTTTCATTTACAGTTTTGACTGCTTCTGTGTATGCCCAGTTTAAACTATTTATTTATTTATTTTTTTTCACAAGAATTGGACAGGTCAATAATTGGTTTAAATGTTTACAATATTATCTTAGCAGGAGACTTTAACTTATATATTTACCCAATTAGTTCACTAGTTTTTCAGTCTCTCAGCAAACAGAAGAAAATCTCTAAACATTTTAATGTTCTACCTGATGGAGTCATGGCAGCATGTGTCATAATGATCGCAGATATACACATTCAATTTTAAAAATAATTCCTCTAGAATTATTGTATTTTTACAATTCATTATTTCACCTCCTTCATTAATTATATGGAGAAAAACTTACTTGGTAATTCATGAAACAGCTTAGAGTGAGCTGTACAACTTGTGCTACAAAGGCCCTGCTCTCACAACACATTATTATTGTATTGACATGTTAGCTATTAAGTGGATAGATCCCATTATCAGCTAATTTGCATGTTTCTGAAGCACAGTTGACAATGGCAAAGTGCAGATCAGTGCTAATCTACAATTCCTTGCAATTAAATGCTACAACTGCATCATGTAGTCCTAGTCACTCCCCAGTCACTGTCCCTACAAACACATATACAGATTCAAATGCACACACACACACACACACACACACACACACACACACACACACACACACACACACACACACACACACACACACACACACACACACACACACACACACACACACACACACACACACACACACACACCACTGTCTACATACCTATCCCTAAGTCCTCTGCAAGTCCCACCACTGGAGTCTAGTGGTTTCCCCACCCCTGACCCCTGTACTGTTAAATTACAGTTCTGCACAGCAGTAGAATTCCCTGATAGCTAGTGATTCCCTTACCTTAATTTGTAGGTTATACTTCTTAGTCTTGGGTATGTGGAGGTATGACAACCTCCTCAGCCCACACTCATACAAACATAAACATCATACACATACACACACACACACACACGCACACACACACACACACACACACACACACACACACACATACACTCTCATGCAGACTCAAGCATAGGATGAGCATTAGCATGAGCAGGATTTTTTTGTTTGTTTTCCAGGTACAAGCAGAGATGTTTTTTTTCTAGGTACATTACAGCAGGTCTATGTCAGTAGCTCAAGTTTCAGAAACTCAAAATTCATATTGTCGAGATGATATGATCAAGTTTCTGAAAAGGTGAACTTCAAAAAACAACAAAATCTACCTTTTTTCTACGTTTTTCTCCCCCCCCACCCACTGCGTATTATACATACCAACTTTGAGATTGCACTATAGTGAGGAAAGGGTAAGTTCCCTGATCCTCACTGTACCGTTATCTCCATTCAAAAGCTTCAAAGCTCAATCATATCATCTTGACAGTATGAATTTCCAGTTTCGGAAATCTCGAGCTTATGACTGAGACCCATTACAGCTGCAATGGAGCAGTGGAGCATTTCACAATGTGTGTGTGTGTGTGTGTAAGTTTGTGATAAATGCCCCAGTTAGACAGAGCTGTTTAGTTAATTGACTTGCTCAAGCTTAAACCCTGTACCTTTGTTACAGTAGACAAGAGCCTTAATCCTCTACACCAACTACCATTTCCTGAACATCTTTTATTTTGCCTGCTATTTATACCCTGGCCTTGGGCAAGATAGTGCTTTAGGGCAAATTTGACTTAGGTTCCTCAGTGGTCTGCTAGACTGTAACCCTAGTAACTAGCACCTGTGAACCAGACTAGGTATGGTGTAAAAGAAGGAAATTAATTGTAGTAAACAGAAGCATCATTACATGATCCATGCTCTTTGGATGTGATCCTTGGTTTTCGTAATATTGGCAGCGTGTTTATTGTTCACCTGAAAATAAATTGTAAGGCATGAAGTTTAGGAATTGTTATTAATGTTTTAACTATGAATATATTTTAGTTTAGCTTGTTTTTGTTCGTTTTGCAGGCACACAGGTGTGAAATGCATTGCATTTGGGCTACAGCAGTTTGTCTAGTACTTAATGTAGATTAGTAAGGTTATGAACAGTGTGAAGAAAATGAAAACACTGTCATCTTTGTTAGCATGTCTGGCAGGAGATTCGGTGAAGTTGTTGTCGGTGTTGTGAACTGTCGATGTAGTCAGGTAGATCTATATATATATATATATATATATATATATATATATATATATATATATATATATATATATATGACAACTACAAAAATATTTCAAACATTCATATTACCGAAAACTCTAAACCCTGAAACTACAAAAGATTGCAAAAGGTAAATAATTTCCTTTTGCAATCTTTACAGCAAAACCATTTCATAACATTATGCACTAATTTTTCTGGACACTGGCTATGTGGACTTTCAAATAGTATACAGTATATAGTCAAATCTCTGAGAAGTATAATTTGTAAGAAAAAATGTAAAATTGATTTCAAAAAGGAATATAAAATACATTCAAAATATTTTGCAAACTCTTTTAAGTAATGAACCAGTAGTTAGATATTCTAGTGCATGGTCAGAATATGCACATAATAGATATGTGTATCAGTCAGTAGAGTAAGATACCTGTCCTGAAAAATTCATTTTTTTCATTTACAGTTTTGACTGCTTCTGTGTATGCCCAGTTTAAACTATTTATTTATTTATTTTTTTTCACAAGAATTGGACAGGTCAATAATTGGTTTAAATGTTTACAATATTATCTTAGCAGGAGACTTTAACTTATATATTTACCCAATTAGTTCACTAGTTTTTCAGTCTCTCAGCAAACAGAAGAAAATCTCTAAACATTTTAATGTTCTACCTGATGGAGTCATGGCAGCATGTGTCATAATGATCGCAGATATACACATTCAATTTTAAAAATAATTCCTCTAGAATTATTGTATTTTTACAATTCATTATTTCACCTCCTTCATTAATTATATGGAGAAAAACTTACTTGGTAATTCATGAAACAGCTTAGAGTGAGCTGTACAACTTGTGCTACAAAGGCCCTGCTCTCACAACACATTATTATTGTATTGACATGTTAGCTATTAAGTGGATAGATCCCATTATCAGCTAATTTGCATGTTTCTGAAGCACAGTTGACAATGGCAAAGTGCAGATCAGTGCTAATCTACAATTCCTTGCAATTAAATGCTACAACTGCATCATGTAGTCCTAGTCACTCCCCAGTCACTGTCCCTACAAACACATATACAGAGTCAAATGCACACACACACACACACACACACACACACACACACACACACACACACACACACACACACACACACACACACACACACACACACACACACACACACACACACACACACACACACACACACACACCACTGTCTACATACCTATCCCTAAGTCCTCTGCAAGTCCCACCACTGGAGTCTAGTGGTTTCCCACCCTGACCCCTGTACTGTTAAATTACAGTTCTGCACAGCAGTAGAATTCCCTGATAGCTAGTGATTCCCTTACCTTAATTTGTAGGTTATACTTCTTAGTCTCGGGTATGTGGAGGTATGACAACCTCCTCAGCCCACACTCATACAAACATAAACATCATACACACACACACACACATACACACACACACACACACACGCACACACACACACACACACACACACACACACACACACACACACACACACACACACACACACACACATACACTCTCATGCAGACTCAAGCATAGGATGAGCATTAGCATGAGCAGGATTTTTTTGTTTGTTTTCCAGGTACAAGCAGAGATGTTTTTTTTCTAGGTACATTACAGCAGGTCTATGTCAGTAGCTCAAGTTTCAGAAACTCAAAATTCATATTGTCGAGATGATATGATCAAGTTTCTGAAAAGGTGAACTTCAAAAAACAACAAAATCTACCTTTTTCTACGTTTTCTCCCCACCCACTGCGTATTATACATACCAACTTTGAGATTGCACTATAGTGAGGAAAGGGTAAGTTCCCTGATCCTCACTGTACCGTTATCTCCATTCAAAAGCTTCAAAGCTCAATCATATCATCTTGACAGTATGAATTTCCAGTTTCGGAAATCTCGAGCTTATGACTGAGACCCATTACAGCTGCAATGGAGCAGTGGAGCATTTTACAATGTGTGTGTGTGTGTGTAAGTTTGTGATAAATGCCCCAGTTAGACAGAGCTGTTTAGTTAATTGACTTGCTCAAGCTTAAACCCTGTACCTTTGTTACAGTAGACAAGAGCCTTAATCCTCTACACCAACTACCATTTCCTGAACATCTTTTATTTTGCCTGCTATTTATACCCTGGCCTTGGGCAAGATAGTGCTTTAGGGCAAATTTGACTTAGGTTCCTCAGTGGTCTGCTAGACTGTAACCCTAGTAACTAGTACCTGTGAACCAGACTAGGTATGGTGTAAAAGAAGGAAATTAATTGTAGTAAACAGAAGCATCATTACATGATCCATGCTCTTTGGATGTGATCCTTGGTTTTCATAATATTGGCAGCGTGTTTATTGTTCACCTGAAAATAAATTGTAAGGCATGAAGTATAGGAATTGTTATTAATGTTTTAACTATGAATATATTTTAGTTTAGCTTGTTTTTGTTTGTCTTGCAGGCACACAGGTGTGAAATGCATTGCATTTGGGCTACAGCAGTTTGTCTAGTACTTAATGTAGATTAGTAAGGTTATGAACAGTGTGAAGAAAATGAAAACACTGTCATCTTTGTTAGCATGTCTGGCAGGAGATTCGGTGAAGTTGTTGTCGGTGTTGTGAACTGTCGATGTAGTCAGGTAGATCTATATATATATATATATATATATATATATATATATATATATATATATGACAACTACAAAAATATTTCAAACATTCATATTACCGAAAACTCTAAACCCTGAAACTACAAAAGATTGCAAAAGGTAAATAATTTCCTTTTGCAATCTTTACAGCAAAACCCTTTCATAACATTATGCACTAATTTTTCTGGACACTGGCTATGTGGACTTTCAAATAGTATACAGTATATAGTCAAATCTCTGAGAAGTATAATTTGTAAGAAAAAATGTAAAATTGATTTCAAAAAGGAATATAAAATACATTCAAAATATTTTGCAAACTCTTTTAAGTAATGAACCAGTAGTTAGATATTCTAGTGCATGGTCAGAATATGCACATAATAGATATGTGTATCAGTCAGTAGAGTAAGATACCTGTCCTGAAAAATTCATTTTTTTCATTTACAGTTTTGACTGCTTCTGTGTATGCCCAGTTTAAACTATTTATTTATTTATTTATTTTTTTTCACAAGAATTGGACAGGTCAATAATTGGTTTAAATGTTTACAATATTATCTTAGCAGGAGACTTTAACTTATATATTTACCCAATTAGTTCACTAGTTTTTCAGTCTCTCAGCAAACAGAAGAAAATCTCTAAACATTTTAATGTTCTACCTGATGGAGTCATGGCAGCATGTGTCATAATGATCGCAGATATACACATTCAATTTTAAAAATAATTCCTCTAGAATTATTGTATTTTTACAATTCATTATTTCACCTCCTTCATTAATTATATGGAGAAAAAACTTACTTGGTAATTCATGAAACAGCTTAGAGTGAGCTGTACAACTTGTGCTACAAAGGCCCTGCTCTCACAACACATTATTATTGTATTGACATGTTAGCTATTAAGTGGATAGATCCCATTATCAGCTAATTTGCATGTTTCTGAAGCACAGTTGACAATGGCAAAGTGCAGATCAGTGCTAATCTACAATTCCTTGCAATTAAATGCTACAACTGCATCATGTAGTCCTAGTCACTCCCCAGTCACTGTCCCCTACAAACACATATACAGATTCAAATGCACACACACACACACACACACACACGCACACACACACGCACACACACACACACACACACACACACACACACACACACACACACACACACACACACACACACACACACACACACACACACACACACCACTGTCTACATACCTATCCCTAAGTCCTCTGCAAGTCCCACCACTGGAGTCTAGTGGTTTCCCCACCCCTGACCCCTGTACTGTTAAATTACAGTTCTGCACAGCAGTAGAATTCCCTGATAGCTAGTGATTCCCTTACCTTAATTTGTAGGTTATACTTCTTAGTCTCGGGTATGTGGAGGTATGACAACCTCCTCAGCCCACACTCATACAAACATAAACATCATACACATACACACACACACACACACACACACACACACACACACACACACACACACACACACACACACACACACACACACACACACACACACACATACACTCTCATGCAGACTCAAGCATAGGATGAGCATTAGCATGAGCAGGATTTTTTTGTTTGTTTTCCAGGTACAAGCAGAGATGTTTTTTTTCTAGGTACATTACAGCAGGTCTATGTCAGTAGCTCAAGTTTCAGAAACTCAAAATTCATATTGTCGAGATGATATGATCAAGTTTCTGAAAAGGTGAACTTCAAAAAACAACAAAATCTACCTTTTTCTACGTTTTCTCCCCCACCCACTGCGTATTATACATACCAACTTTGAGATTGCACTATAGTGAGGAAAGGGTAAGTTCCTGATCCTCACTGTACCGTTATCTCCATTCAAAAGCTTCAAAGCTCAATCATATCATCTTGACAGTATGAATTTCCAGTTTCGGAAATCTCGAGCTTATGACTGAGACCCATTACAGCTGCAATGGAGCAGTGGAGCATTTCACAATGTGTGTGTGTGTGTGTGTAAGTTTGTGATAAATGCCCCAGTTAGACAGAGCTGTTTAGTTAATTGACTTGCTCAAGCTTAAACCCTGTACCTTTGTTACAGTAGACAAGAGCCTTAATCCTCTACACCAACTACCATTTCCTGAACATCTTTTATTTTGCCTGCTATTTATACCCTGGCCTTGGGCAAGATAGTGCTTTAGGGCAAATTTGACTTAGGTTCCTCAGTGGTCTGCTAGACTGTAACCCTAGTAACTAGCACCTGTGAACCAGACTAGGTATGGTGTAAAAGAAGGAAATTAATTGTAGTAAACAGAAGCATCATTACATGATCCATGCTCTTTGGATGTGATCCTTGGTTTCGTAATATTGGCAGCGTGTTTATTGTTCACCTGAAAATAAATTGTAAGGCATGAAGTTTAGGAATTGTTATTAATGTTTTAACTATGAATATATTTTAGTTTAGCTTGTTTTTGTTTGTTTTGCAGGCACACAGGTGTGAAATGCATTGCATTTGGGCTACAGCAGTTTGTCTAGTACTTAATGTAGATTAGTAAGGTTATGAACAGTGTGAAGAAAATGAAAACACTGTCATCTTTGTTAGCATGTCTGGCAGGAGATTCGGTGAAGTTGTTGTCGGTGTTGTGAACTGTCGATGTAGTCAGGTAGATCTATATATATATATATATATATATATATATATATATATATATATATATATATGACAACTACAAAAATATTTCAAACATTCATATTACCGAAAACTCTAAACCCTGAAACTACAAAAGATTGCAAAAGGTAAATAATTTCCTTTTGCAATCTTTACAGCAAAACCCTTTCATAACATTATGCACTAATTTTTCTGGACACTGGCTATGTGGACTTTCAAATAGTATACAGTATATAGTCAAATCTCTGAGAAGTATAATTTGTAAGAAAAAATGTAAAATTGATTTCAAAAAGGAATATAAAATACATTCAAAATATTTTGCAAACTCTTTTAAGTAATGAACCAGTAGTTAGATATTCTAGTGCATGGTCAGAATATGCACATAATAGATATGTGTATCAGTCAGTAGAGTAAGATACCTGTCCTGAAAAATTCATTTTTTTCATTTACAGTTTTGACTGCTTCTGTGTATGCCCAGTTTAAACTATTTATTTATTTATTTTTTTTCAAAAGAATTGGACAGGTCAATAATTGGTTTAAATGTTTACAATATTATCTTAGCAGGAGACTTTAACTTATATATTTACCCAATTAGTTCACTAGTTTTTCAGTCTCTCAGCAAACAGAAGAAAATCTCTAAACATTTTAATGTTCTACCTGATGGAGTCATGGCAGCATGTGTCATAATGATCGCAGATATACACATTCAATTTTAAAAATAATTCCTCTAGAATTATTGTATTTTTACAATTCATTATTTCACCTCCTTCATTAATTATATGGAGAAAAAACTTACTTGGTAATTCATGAAACAGCTTAGAGTGAGCTGTACAACTTGTGCTACAAAGGCCCTGCTCTCACAACACATTATTATTGTATTGACATGTTAGCTATTAAGTGGATAGATCCCATTATCAGCTAATTTGCATGTTTCTGAAGCACAGTTGACAATGGCAAAGTGCAGATCAGTGCTAATCTACAATTCCTTGCAATTAAATGCTACAACTGCATCATGTAGTCCTAGTCACTCCCCAGTCACTGTCCCCTACAAACACATATACAGATTCAAATGCACACACACACACACACACACACACACACACACACACACACACACACACACACACACACACACACACACACACACCACTGTCTACATACCTATCCCTAAGTCCTCTGCAAGTCCCACCACTGGAGTCTAGTGGTTTCCCCACCCCTGACCCCTGTACTGTTAAATTACAGTTCTGCACAGCAGTAGAATTCCCTGATAGCTAGTGATTCCCTTACCTTAATTTGTAGGTTATACTTCTTAGTCTCGGGTATGTGGAGGTATGACAACCTCCTCAGCCCACACTCATACAAACATAAACATCATACACACACATACACACACACATACACACGCACACACACACACACACACACACACACACACACACACACACACACACACACACACACACATACACTCTCATGCAGACTCAAGCATAGGATGAGCATTAGCATGAGCAGGATTTTTTTGTTTGTTTTCCAGGTACAAGCAGAGATGTTTTTTTTCTAGGTACATTACAGCAGGTCTATGTCAGTAGCTCAAGTTTCAGAAACTCAAAATTCATATTGTCGAGATGATATGATCAAGTTTCTGAAAAGGTGAACTTCAAAAAACAACAAAATCTACCTTTTTTCTACGTTTTTCTCCCCCCCCCACCCACTGCGTATTATACATACCAACTTTGAGATTGCACTATAGTGAGGAAAGGGTAAGTTCCCTGATCCTCACTGTACCGTTATCTCCATTCAAAAGCTTCAAAGCTCAATCATATCATCTTGACAGTATGAATTTCCAGTTTCGGAAATCTCGAGCTTATGACTGAGACCCATTGCAGCTGCAATGGAGCAGTGGAGCATTTCACAATGTGTGTGTGTGTGTGTAAGTTTGTGATAAATGCCCCAGTTAGACAGAGCTGTTTAGTTAATTGACTTGCTCAAGCTTAAACCCTATACCTTTGTTACAGTAGACAAGAGCCTTAATCCTCTACACCAACTACCATTTCCTGAACATCTTTTATTTTGCCTGCTATTTATACCCTGGCCTTGGGCAAGATAGTGCTTTAGGGCAAATTTGACTTAGGTTCCTCAGTGGTCTGCTAGACTGTAACCCTAGTAACTAGCACCTGTGAACCAGACTAGGTATGGTGTAAAAGAAGGAAATTAATTGTAGTAAACAGAAGCATCATTACATGATCCATGCTCTTTGGATGTGATCCTTGGTTTTCATAATATTGGCAGCGTGTTTATTGTTCACCTGAAAATAAATTGTAAGGCATGAAGTTTAGGAATTGTTATTAATGTTTTAACTATGAATATATTTTAGTTTAGCTTGTTTTTGTTCGTTTTGCAGGCACACAGGTGTGAAATGCATTGCATTTGGGCTACAGCAGTTTGTCTAGTACTTAATGTAGATTAGTAAGGTTATGAACAGTGTGAAGAAAATGAAAACACTGTCATCTTTGTTAGCATGTCTGGCAGGAGATTTGTGTATATTCTCAGATTAACTTGTATTGTATGCCAGCATATCTAATTGTGAAATATAAATAAGTTGTTTAAATGCTGAGTATTTCCCTGTTTATACCAAATGTTTAAAAAATCTGTCAGTGTTTTGATGCCTTTCTAATTGCATATGTTTGAGGGGAACATTCTAAAGTACTGTGGAGAGTCAGCTGAACAGTGAGTGATGTCATTAGAATGTTCCTGGTTGCTAAGTGATTATTTAAACAGCTGACTGACAGTAAAATAACTTTTTCAAACAGCTGTTATATTTTAAAATAAGACAGTTGAGAGCACTGAAGACAGTTGAGACTGCAGTTTGTCACGTACTGAGCAGTTTTGTCAAGTGCTGTGCAGGCAGTGGACAATCATGAAAGAAAACTCACCAAAAACTATAAGCCTGCCTTTTTGCCTTGCTATTATGTGTTATATTTGATCAGAGACCGTATTCTTTAGTTAGTCTGGGAAACCTTAGTTATTAAGACAAGAGTTTTTTTTTTTAGAATAATAGACTCCTATCCTGCAGTTTAATTTTACATTTCCAATGATTGAGTTCTGATGTTTATTGAAAACTATTGATTTACATTCTTGTAATCATTTTTACTTATTATTAAATGTTTTTCATTACTTTAAATTGTAACTCAGTGTTTTTCTTTAGTGATTAGATGGTGCTTATACCTTTTTGATACTCCTCAAGTCCCCTCAAAGGCCTGGCTTCTGTGGTCATAGCTATCATTTATTGTGATATTTAATTTTCATAATTAGACACCCATTTAGAATGGCATGAAGACACTCTGATTGGTGTCAGTATTACTGTATTATTTTGGGGATGGGTCACAACTGGAAATCTGTGTCAGGCTTTCCCAGAAGTGTATGGATGTGTGAGATTTAAATTTACTTGGAGTGTGAGTGTATCAGAGGTCTTAAACTGGGACACTTTGCTCTGAACTGTGTCATAATTAAATACATTTGGGGTGGGCTGAGGTATATAGTCCACTCCCAGGAAAATAGTGTGTGTTCCTGTTGTGCTGTTAGTGGAAAATTGTGAAATATTTCTCTAGTTTAAGTGGCAGTCTGATATTGGAGTCAGCACTGAGGATTGAAGCTTCTTAGTTTGTTGGAAGTCCGGTGGGATATAACCAGAAGTCACATTATTGGTGCCAGCAGTGTGGGATTTATAGTTGGATTCCAGTAGCCTGTGGGTAGTTGTCAGTAGGGTGTGCACTCTTGACAGCCATAAGGTAAATATTTAGAATTTCAATCCACCACAGTTTTATTTATTTTTTAGTTAGATAGTCAGGGATAGCAGGCAAGGATGCCAACAGAAGATTTTAGCAAGCTAACAAAGATCCAGTTGGCTACAGAGTGTGAAGCCAGAGGATTGCTGCATGCTAACCTGACCAGGGAAGCAATGATTTCAGCCTTGGTTGCAGCCACAGCTCAGACCAGCCATTCAGAGGATATCCAGTTTGGCGTTGGTGATATGCAACCTGCTGGGACAGGACAGACCACCTTTTCTTCAGAGGACTTGATTATCTGTCTGGAGTTAAAAGACTGCTCATGGAGGCCAAATGTCTTGAACTGGAATCAGCAGAGAAACTGGGCTTGGAGACCCAGTGTCTGGAGACTGAGGAGAGAATTTGACATCTAGAGACTGAGGAGAAATGCGCTTTGAGATCCAACGTCTGGAGGCTGAAGAAAGGTAGAAAATATGACACTTGGATGTGAAAGGGAGAGAATATGACACTTGGAGGCTGAGGAGAAACAGTGTGAACATGAATTGGAAACCAAATGTCTTGAACTGGAATCAGCATAGAGGCTGAGGCGTTTAGAAGCTGAGGACAATGAGAGAGAGTGCCAGCATGAAATGGTGCTTCAAATCCTTCAGGAGGGTCATGGAGGTAATGGGGAAGGGAATAACCAGACCCCAGAAGCCATACAGGTCAGTAAACATTTTCTTCAGTACAGGGATGGGATAACTTTGATAGTTTTATTCATATTTTTGAGAGGGTATGTAGACAATATGATGTTGACCGTGAGCTCTGGGTTTTCCCTCCTAAACAGCTGCTTCCTGTAGTACATGATTTGATTTCCTCAGCCATCATTTGTCTTCTGTGCCTTTGCCAAGTTACTTCACCAGACAGTACAAATGGGCTGCTCCTGAAAGTGGACACAAGTCCAGTGGGCTTTCCCATGCTGTTAGCAAATGTGTTATAAATTTGTCTTTTGATTTCCTGTACCCTTCACATAGACATTAATTTGTACTTCATTATTTGCTATTTTAGTATGAATCCCAGTATGTCTTTATGGGTTACTAGACAAATTTTCACTAAATGTGAGTTTCAATGGAAGCTAAGCCTTAATGTTTCTCGTTCTAAGTCTGTTTTCAGTGTGAGAGTGTTTTGTTTTGAGACTGGTTGTCAGTGCTTTTTTTCTTTAAAATTTGAAATAATACTTTAAAATTAAATCCAAATCTCATGATAATTGTACAAGTAAACAAAAATAGGATGTACAGGTTTGAACAGTCTTTATGGTAATTGGCGAGAGACAACCAGGTAACTGGAGGGGTTCTGGCACATTACTATGCAAAGGGCCCCATTTGTTGACAGTCTGACTCTGTTAACTTGCACATTACTATGCAAAGGGCCCCATTTGTGTGTGTGTGTGTGTGTGTGCTCATGCGCGAGTGCATCTACTGTATAAAAAGAAGTTATGTACTCACCACAACATTCCATCTCAGAAGTTTTTTTTACAGCTTGTGGCCACAAGGACTCTCAAGTTCTTCTCTTATTCTAATATTTTGTGCCCTAAGATACCTCAGATCTTGTTTGCTGGCTTATTGTTTTAGAAGAAAACAATTTGCACATTGATAAGAGGAACCGATATCTGGAGCTTAACCAAAAGAACATTGGTCCTTTATAACCTTCTCGTTCTTCCAGAAGTTAATAGGTAAGAAGGCAGGGGGTTGATGGGAGAGAAGTTGAGAAAGAATGAAAGTGGACAACACAGATGGAATGGTATGGCGAATGCATAACTTCTTTATCTGATGTTGTCAATTTTAATTAATTCCTTAGCAATTGAGACAGAGTCCCCAGCTACCTGAATCCTGGGTGGACTCTAACGAAGGATATTTCTGAGCACTATTGAGCCGAAAGCTGCTGTTCCCCTTGAAACAAGATCTAATTTGTAATGAGTAATAAAGGTATGAGGATTATCCCAAGTTGCAGCTGCACAGATATTGACCATGGAAGACCTGGATAAAAATACTGATGATGTTGCCATGGACTTGGTTGAATGGGATCTCAAAGGTTTTGGCAAAGAAAAGCCAAATTTGTTATAGACAAAATTAAATCAGTCAGCCGTTTGGCTAAAGTTCCTTTTGCAACTGGCTTGCCTAACTTTGATTCTTCCAAAGAAACAAACAATTGATCTGTTTTTCTGAAATTCTTTGTTCTATGCAAATAGAAACATAACTGTCTGTGAACATCCAGCAAATGTAACATGTATTCACCCTTGTTTGTGAAACTTGGAAAGAAAATTGGAAGATTAACGGACTGATTGATGTTGGATTCTGAAACCACCTTAAGAAGAAAGGAAGGACTGGTTCATAGTGCTACTCTTATCTCTATGGAATATTAAATAAGGAGGATTAGAAGACAAGGCTTGAAGTTCAGAATGTTAGAGGAGAGGTTATACCAGCAAGATAGTTTTCCAGGTTAAAAACTTTAATTCACATTTTGGCTCAAAGGGAGATTGAGTCAAAGCTTGTAATATTAAATTTAAATCTCATGGTGGAGTTGGATCTTTAAAAGGTGGTCTCAGAAGAAGGGTACCCCTTATAAAGGCCTTACAAAGTTTTGAGGAAGCCGAGGTAGAATTGATAATTTGTATATAAAAATTTGAAATGGCAGCTAGTTGTACTTTAACAGTTAATGAACTAGCCCCTTCATTAAAGACTGAATTCAGAAACTCAAGAACATTATGTATTGGTGCTGAAAAAGGGTCAGTGTCTTTTTGCTGTGCCCAGAAAACAAATGTTTTCTACTTACTTCTGTAAATCTTTCTAGTGGAAGCTTTATGGGAAAATAAAAAATATATGACTGACAGAGCAGGAGAGTTTAGGTTGCCTGGCTATCAATGGAAGGAGAGACACCATTGCGGTCAGCTTTAGGCCTGAAATGTCCAGGTGAATCATGTCTGTCGGGTGAGACAGAAAGTCTGGAATTGGATCCAGAGAATGACTGTGCTCTTCAATCGAGATGCTTTCTGGAGAAATTTGGTGATTAAGAGGGTTGGGGGATACACATAGAGGAGACCGGGGGGCCAATCATGGAGGACACCATCTCTCAGTGATTCTCCAGATGGGGGATCAGGGCAAAGAATCTGTTGCACTTGTTGTTGAGGGGAGATGCAAAGAGGTTGCAGCAAGGTTGGCCCCAATGGTGGAATATCTTTTTCTGCAACTTTCATGTTGAGAGACCACTTTTGAGGGAACAAAATGCACCTGCTCAACTTGTCTGCTATTACATTGGATTTCCCCAATGTGAGTTGCTATCAGAAATTGATCAGATGAGATTGCCCATTTGCCTCTTAGCTTCTTGATCAAGGGGTAAGATCTGGTCCCTCCTTTATTTGTTGATGTACCATACCACTGACATATTGTCCATCTAAATTGCAATAGTTCAGGAAAGGAGAGCGTCTTGCAAACCCTGCAATGCTAGGAGTACTGCTGTCATTTCCAGGACATCGATATGTGTGTTGGCCTCTTCAGGGGACCATGTGCCTTAGACTGTCTTTCCCATGACGTCCCCCCCCCCCACCATATCTGGGAAGCATCCGTGGTCACTATGGCTTTGGGGTGGGGATGAATAAAGGAATGACCTTGTAATATCTAATCTGAATGGATCCACCACAAAGGGTATTTTTTGCATGCCTGAGATATTATGATCTGGGTGGACATTGGCTGGTGTAGAGTAGACCACTGAATTGCTAGGTCTCATTGAAGAATTCTCATATGATATTTTGCTAATGATACCAGAACTGTTACAGCTGACAGTGATCCCAAGGCTTGTAGAATCAAATGAGCTGACAGAGAAGAATTATGAATTATCCTTTTGACTTGAAATCGGATAGCTTGAACCCTTGGTAAAGGAAGGGAGGCTTTTACTGATACTGAAATGAACAAAGACCCTATCAACTCTAGTGTCTCAGTTTGTCCTAGCTGAGATTTTGTTGTGATTGATGGTAATCCCTTGATGAGAGTAAATTTGGAGTACATAGTGTTGAGCTTTTATCAGAAGATATCTGGTCATAGTGGTTATGAGCCAGTCGTCTATATAAGGAAACACCCAGAATCCCTGCAGTCTCAAGTGAGCTGCTACTACAGCCATGCATTTAGTGAACATCCTGGGGGGCTGTGTTGAGTCCAAAGGTCTCTGAACTGTTAATAACTGGCTCCCAGCCAGAAGCGTAGGTATCTTCTGGATTGTCTGTTCATTTTTATGTGATAGTATGCATCCTGAAGATCTGCTGAGCACATCTAGTCGTCCTTATTCAGGAAAGTCAAAATGGACTGAATTGTGACCACACAGAACTTTGTATAACTAACCAATTTGTTCAGTTTGCTGAGATCCAAAATTGGTCTCCAGTCCCCTGTTTTCTTTGGCACTAAAAAGAATCTTGAGTAAGTTCTAGATTCTATCTGGTCTGAAGGACCTCTTGGGATGACTTTGTATTTTTTTTAGCAGCTTTTTTATTTGTAGAGCTGCGCTTTCCTCTGATGGGGTGGAACATCTGGACTTTTGTTTACTTTTAAAGGAGAAAGTAGGGAAAAGGGGAATTATATAACCTCTGTAAATAATCTCCTGCACCCACATATATTTTGTAATGTTTAGCTAGTCTGTCTGGTGCAAGGATAGATGACCCTCAACTGCCTCCAAAGGTAGGCAAATGAGCCTCCTTTAATGAGCGCAGATCTGGTCTATCAGAAAAAGAATCTCTGGACCCCTTGGTTCTGTGGGCCTCCTCTGCATGAGTGGGTGGAATCTTCCATTTGAGTTCCCCCCTCTGCCCCTGGGGGAACTACCTCCATATGGATCTTGGAAAGGACCCTGGGACCTTCTGAACCATGTCTTTCAACCACCACAATGATTCCTAGAAAAGGTTCTTTGAGGAATTAAAATATGTATACCATCTGCAGAGAGAGCCTTTCCATCGTACTCACACCTGGTGAGTGTGTCCTTCACCTTAAGGCCAAACAATGAACTGCCACCAAAGTTGTATTGACGAATGAGGACTTGAAGGTCTCCAAGAAATCACACAAGTGCATCCAGGCATGCCTCCTAATGGAAATGCCTGAACCCACCCCCCTTGAGGTACCTTCAGCTGCATGTGAAATGAGCCTCATGGATGAATTCATGATTGATTGTAGGGTTGCCAGCTGTGAGGCAACAGACCTCTTTGCCTCAGAAGTACTGGTTCCAGAGAGGGATTTGGAGAGTTCCTTAATGAAGTCCCTCTGCCATCTGATGAAATGTGCCAGATAGTTCAGCGACCTGAGTGCAATACATGCACAATACATCCCAAATCTGTCCATTGCCCTAGACTGTCAGTTAGGGCACTGGATGGATGAACTCTGTTCCACAAGTTTTTTCTTTGTTGCTGCCACCATGACCATAGCATATACTGGTACTCTCTTGCTCCAAAACTCTTTTCCTTTCAGTGGTGCCAATATTCTGTCTGGTCTCTTGGGATCAGCTCAACAGCATCAAGTTCCTTCCACACCTGCTTAGAGATCAAGTCAATGAGTTCATTGGTGAGTGGAGTTACCCAAGAGGTCGATGGGGCTAGGGTTGCCAACTTTTCATGTAAAAAATTATGGACATGTATGTGAAAGCAAAATGCTTATAATTTTGCTACCCAAGTTGCAAAATTGAAACATAATAATGTTTAGATTGAACAGAGACGATCAAGAGATTATTATGATAAAATAATTTTTTGCAATATCTATGCTACTGTATTGTAGAGTATTTTGCCAAATATAAGGTTTGAACTCATTTTCTCAAATAGCCACAAAACTACCCACCAGCTATACTCTAAAACAAAAAAAGATTTTCTCTTGGCACTAGTATGATGACTAAAATGTATTCCTAAAATTATTTCAACCAAATCGGAGTAAAAGGCAAACATCTGCCGAAACAATGCAGTTAAAACTAAAAAGTAAGATTTTATAAACTGTGTTTTTCACAGAACACAAAGTCTGCAACTGTGGTTGACATAAAATGTGGAAACACTGAGAGGAAAATTGAAACAGTGCATGCCACCAGAAAGCCTCACCATCTGCTGTCTTAAACATGAGCCATAACTCTAAGCTTATCTAAAAGAAACAAACCACAGTTCATGTCTAAAATGTTCATGTTCCACTTTAGTAACCAGTGAAAAGGTCTGTCACACAATCATTCTTAAATGTTTTCACTTATACCTGTGGTAAATACAACTAAAACATATTAATTCATCATAATGACATTTTATAATTATAAAAGAACATATTTAATCATCCTGTGAGATTCCTAGCTGAAACTCAAATATCTGTCATTATTTAGCGAATTCTGTTCTCACGGATTTGCCACAATAAATAGTGCACTTACATTTAGATGTCTCTGCTGAGACTGCATTCTATTTTCTGCATAAGTCCACAAACTATCACTGCATTAACATTTTCAGGCAGTTCACATCTAGTGACCTGAGCAGTGTTACAAGTTCCTAGGGATGGAGATTATTGTAATACCCTAGTTAAAGCACTGCAATCAGCATAAAAGAATGAAACTGGAGATAAAATAGAGGCACAAAATGGCACTGTAAAATGGGTCATAACTGTAGCAAAGTACAGAATTTCAAACAGTATATATAGAAAAGAATGTCAAGTAGTGCTTATTACAGCCTTCAAGTGTTCTTTTTATAGTCAATTGTGATGCACAAGCTATGCAAGATGTTAGTGTAACCAGACTACTCGCACATCTTTGATCTGTAGTTCTGCTGTAGTATTTCTGAGGCAGCTTTGAACCTAAACCAACACATAGAATGTTTCCTATTGCCATAAACTCTGCACTTGATGGAAAACTCCCACAACATGGACAAGGCTTAGTCCTGCAACTGGCAGTCTGCCTTGGAAAATCAATGCGGACTGCGGATTGCAGCTGCTTCCATAATATCAGTGTATGCTACCTATTTTAGTGCAAACTAATAAGCCTTCCTGCACTGCTGAAATTAGCTATACTAAGAAAAAAACAGTCTTACTGCCATCAGCTACTGTAACTGGCAACTATTACTTTTCGCAGCACAAACTAAAAGCAGAAAAATCCTTAAAATGACAAAAAAAGGCCAGCAAACAAAAAATTCACCATACAGATTTCCCGTTTACCAAGAATTGTTGCCATGCAGTTATACACCTGCTAAAGGATACAGTCCTACATATGAATAATGTATGTTATCCAAACTGTAGTTTATTTTCTCTACCTGTGGTATTGAGAGCTCCTTCTGTACTGCAACAATCTAAAAAGTAGAAGTTGCAGTGCGAAAGAAAAATTGTAAGAGCTGAGACCAATGCGATAACAGTACCAACACTTATGGCTTCAATGATTGGGTGATAACTGGCAACAAAAGAAGAAAGGGTTTTAGAACCCCAGCACAAATGTTCATGGTACAGCTGCACACCATACCCGTAAAGGAAAAAGCTAATAAAAACTAAAGTGGAAACCAGCTAACATAGAAATAAGACTGTCCGCTGTTAGTGTGTAACATGCATCATATATTGCATAGCATGGGCGGAAGTAGTTGCTGCCCCATGGCTTATTTCCTGTTATTCAAATCAGTCCCTCAACTGATACTGACATAATTCTGAGGGCATTTTAACAGTGAGTTTTGATCACAGAGACCGAACCCAGTCTTCTGATTGGCGGTTGAAAAACACTGTGTAGATAATTGTTTTTATTTTTTCAGGACAATACTCTGTCCAGAAAGGGCAAACTATTCCGGACATTTTCGAAGAATTCCAGATGATTAGCAACCCTAGATGGCTCAGACCCAAAGGCTTCCAGAAATACTAATTCCTCTTGGGAAGGGTTATCGGTAGACCAACCACCCCTTTGTTTGAGGATCTCTAGAATCTCTACAAAGAAGACATCATCAGGTGGTGATCTTAGGGACACTTTTCCCTCATCAAAATTGATATCTTCAGTCCCCAACTCTTAAGGAGAGTCTAAGTACCTATTCTTGCACTTCCTCTTCCTAGTGACTTCTTTGATGGGATGTTTCTGAGAATTATCGGAAGAAATAAGAATACCCTGCTGGGTAGCCTGGTAACTTTAGGCCAGCTGTCCCTGTGAAGTAGAATGAAGAGGCTCAAGGCATAGAGATGTATGGGCTGCAGAAGGGAGATCCAAGGGGACTGGAACTGTCCATCCTCCAGAAGCAGAAAACACTCTCTGTACTACCTCAAAGGCAGAGCACTCCTGGGAGAAGGAGGCCGATGGAGCTGAGAATACATACTTCCAGACGACTGACACCCACTGACCAGAAGGCAGTCCACTTGAGGCAAAAGTTGGAGCCAAGCTGTCCAGTGCTGAGGCTGTGAGGGGCAGAACTGGCTCCAACAATTTCATAGTTGACTCTGACACCTCAGACCTGACAATGGCTCTTCAGGTCCGAGAGTCATTTGGCTCCAACATGCTTGGACCCAGTGCACTCAAAGAATGTATCGGAGCTGAAGATACCATAATCTTTGGATCTGACACAGATGGTCCTGGAAGACTCAGATCCAAGGGCTCCAAAACCATGAGTTGGACTGGAGAAAGAGACAAGATAGATGGTGCAGTACTCGGGAAGGCCTCCTGACCCGAAGGGGTAGTAGCCCGGAGAACTCCCATCTGAATCTTTGCTGTGAGGAGCTTTCTCATCATCCTATCTACATTGGCTTCTGTCAGTCTCCTGGAAGAATGACAGGATGAGGCTATTGACAGGGACCTGGACCATTGGCGTCTCTTTCTAGAATGGGGATGGCACTCTTGAAAATAGAGGATCCAAGGATGATGCATATCTTGTTCAGGGTAAGTGCCCCGAATCCAAAGTTATTGGATCAGAGGAAACAAATCCTACATCCAGCACTGACACCTACTTGATCCAAAGATTTAGACTTTGGATCAGACTTTTTAGACAGTTTTCGAGCTGGCTCCATTGTCGGATCCAAGGATGGAGTAGAAGATTCAGACTGATCCAATGGCCTTTTCCTGTGCTCTTTCTTGTTCTGTTTAGGAGATTGAGCCCCAGATAGTGACTCCCAAAAGGTTGTAAGGATTATATCTTTCAGAATCAACTTGTTCTTGCAATCTGTAATCACTTGAGGGTTAAATAATTTACAGATGTCACAGTCAGTTTTAAAATGATCAGGGCCTAAACAATAAATATACAAATCATGCGAATCAGACAAGGGAAGTTTATGCCCACATTGCTTACATTTTTGAAGCCTGAAAGCTTTTCTGCCATTTTTCACCATAAATATCTCTAAAAGAATAAAGAAAGATAGAAAAAGATTTATTTTTGTTTTCGAAAAGCTACCAACGATGGTATAAAAAGGAAATGGGAGAAGCTAACAAAGATGGTATGAAAGGGAAGGGGAGAGAAATAAATACCAACAGTGGTATGCAGAAAGCAGAAATACACTAAATCAGTGTAGGCAGAGAGGATATAGGTACATATGTAAAGTAGAAAGTAAGAAAATGTAGAGAAGCAACTAAATAGTTCACTTAACTGAAAAATGTCACCAATGCTCAAAGCAACCATGTCCGTACATGAAAGTGGCAAATGAAATCTGAGGTATGTTAGGGAATAGAGCATTATGGGGTTCATAGGTTCATAGGTAGGTACTAGACTATCAGCCCAAGGGCCTAAGTAAGCCTAGCCAACAAGGTTCCCTGGCTTACACCACCCAAGAAAGTTAATTTCCTGTGCCGCTGTCAAGCAGAGCCACAGAAGTGATCCCTGGGGTGTATTTCCTATTTCCCATTCACTCATCAAGATTTTTCTTGAAGAGTGCTAATGAGGAATTTTGCCTGGCATAGATGGGTAGCTTGTTCCAGAGTATAGGAAGTCTCTGGGACAGGAATCTATCCCTCCAGCATGTCCTGTTTATTGTGCTGACAAGGTTTAGGTCCCTAGAGCGTGTAGCTCGGAGAGATTGGGATTTCTTTAGGTGTAGCATGTCCAACAGCTCTGGGTTTAACATAGCTTTATATGTTAGGCAGAGATCTCCTTGGAGTAGATGATATGCTGCAGAGTAAAGCTGGAGTTTTCTGAGATGGTCCGTGTAGGGCATCTGTTTGAGGCCAGTAATCTTCTTTGTATGGTACTTCTGTGGCCTTTCCAGCTGCTGCAGATGTCTTACGAGGTACATTCCAAAAGGGGCGTTGTACTCTATAATGGGTCTAATGAGTGCCGAGTTGAGGGGAACAATGACCTCTTTTTTCCTGGAGGAGAACCCTTTTGTGATGAGGTGTGCCACATAGAAGGATTTTCTGACTACTGTGGCGATGTGATGATCAAAGGAGAGACGACTGTCCACCTGGGTCCCAAGGTCTCTTATCACACATTCGGCATTAAGTAGACTATCATTTATGTGGTAGCTCATGGTTATAGAGTTTTTAGCAAAGGGGGGTGACAATGCACTTTTTGGCACTGAGCTTGAGGCTATGGCTCTGACACCAGGCATCTGTCTCAGTGAGGCCCTTCTGTAGGATGTCCACATCATTTGGGGACTTGACTATGGCTCCTAGTTTGCAGTTATTTGCGAACTTCGTTAGCCAAAGGCCTTCTGTGTTAGCCTGTACTTCAGAGAAGTAGATACCAAACAGGAGAGGTCCCAGGACTGAACCCTGTGGTACTCCACTTGTCACTGGTTTGAAGTCAGATTTGGAGTCTGCAACTTTTACAGTGTGGGTTCTGTCAGTGAGCCAGTTGGCTCTCTCTGACATAGTTGGCCTCTCTCTAACATAGTTAACCAGTAATCTAGTGAACAGTGAATGATTATTGCTTCTGTCATAGCATTTTTACTTTACTAAATGCATCCGGATTAATCTGGATCCCATTTTCGTTTTTCAAAACGATGCATGATATTTGTGGCCTGCGTTGTGTGTTATTTGCATATAATAAAAATATACGTAAAATGATCTGAAGCAGTAGAATCATTTCCTTCAGAATTTGAGCTGATTGTTTCAGAATTCTGCCTTGAATGTCGTGAATTTTATTTTAAGCCATGGTTTCTAACCCAAACTTTCGACTCTTTCAGAAACTAAGCACAAATGATGGATCTGTTGCTGAGCTTATCCCAGATGGGGAAGCAACTCCTGTGACCAGACACAACAGGTATGCTCCATGGACTTTAGCTTCTCTATCAAAAAGATAAACATGCAGATTTAAAAAAACATTGAACTTTCAGAGGCTGTTTCTGAATAAGTTTACTGAATTTTATATCACCATTCAGCACCTTCCCATCACAGATAGCCTAAGGAAGTTTTATGTTAACTGTTTATAGGGTATATCCCTGGTGTGCTTTGATAACCTGCTTGTTTTGATGGAATTGTGGACATCACCTATCACACCAAGAACAAGGCCCAGTTTAGTATACAGTCAAACAGGCCACTAGAATGGCCAGCCAAAAGCACATACCTAACAGTGTCGCACTTACACATCCCTCTAGCAACTGCAACTGCCAAGGCAGGTACAGTTGATTTTTTTTTAGGTTTCAGGCACATTGTAAGTAGTACATCACTTCTTTCTCTGAGAAGAAAACAATATTCCAAATAGTGCAGGGTCCCCCAAGTACAGTCATTCCTCAGAAAAATAAGTTACTTCACAGTCTCTGTCTCTTAATTGGCTGACTATAGTAGATGAAGTCAGATAAATGCATGCAAACATTCTTTAGATATGAACATACAAACCTGACAGCGGGATATAAACCTCAGCACAACAATGAATAGAACATGCTGGAGGGATAGATTCCCTTCGCAAAGACTTCCCTTGCTATGGAACAAGGTCCCAATCTACATAAGACAGAGCCCCTCACTATCACTCTTCAAGAGGAACCTTGACGAGTGAATGGGTAACAGAAAGTTCACACCAGAGATCATACCAACAGCTCTACTAGATAGGGGCCAAAATAGCTGCTAGATCAAGGAACTAGGGAATTAACCAAAGCAGCGGTGAATACCGCACAACGTGGCTGGGCTAATATATGCCTTCGGGCAGATAGCCCAGTATCTACCTATGAACCTATTATTTTTTTATGTTTTTTTATGTTTTTTTAGGTGTTTTTATGTTTTAGCAGTGCAAAGGTTTTGCTTAATAACAGTACTGGAGCACTGATGTGTAGTTTCATCATTCCAATGTTTAAGTGGATAGAAGAATGAAAACAATCCAGCAGTTTTATAACACATGTTGTTGATGACTTTTTATTTTGGGGCATGGAGGTTATTACTTATTTACTTGAATATATCTTTCTATCCATCTGTTTTTCAATATATATGTATGTACATGTATATATAAATAGCTGTATATATATATATATATATATATATATATATATATATATATATATATATATATATATATATATGTATGTGGGGGCTGTATGTATATGTTTATCTATATCTATATTTAAACTCTCTCTCTCTCTCTCTCTATATATATATATATATATATATATATATATATATATATATATATATATACATATATATATATATATTTACACTTGTAAGTATGTGGATATATATGTTGATATACATACATTACAGAAATTATTAATTTTACCCTCCTTTCAGCTGATTCATAGGAGTTATTAACATGTGGTAACATAACCACTTTTGTAGTCTATAAATATTTTTTTTTTAGGTCAGCCCCGGTATGGCTCTTTTTTGCACATGCTGGTACTGATTCCCAGTAGGAATAAGTTACGGCACTATTTTAGGTGCTTTAATAGTAGCAGAAAGACATTGGTACTCTGCCAGTTGTATAGTGCTCTGAAGTGTGATTGAGCTGAGCTGTTCTGCATATTCGTGAGGCTATCTCACATCAGCACACCTCACTCATAGCCATTTAAATGTATTTAAGCCAGTAGAACAAGATACACATCTGAGCAAGAGCATGATTCACAGAGTTTGGCACAGCTGGCCTCCATTTCCCTAAAATGTTTCTAAATCAGCCCCAACCTTAACCAGTTGGCCTTAGCCCATAATTTTTCACTGTGCTAAGCCACACTTGTTGACAGTTTGGAAAAAGTACAAACTACCAAAAGAATGTAGTAAGACAAGGAAAAATGTATATTATTAAAAAAAAAACACTGTGGGCAGTATCATTTATTGAGATCTGCTGTTCAGAACCATTGTTTTACTGGTGAGACATGTCAGTTAATATTATATTACAAACTTATAAATGACAGGATTGGGAATATGTAAGGTGCCATTTTTAATGGCGTACGAATGTGTTGAGTGGTTTTCTGGTAACAACTTTACTGTCAGTTTGTTGAGGAAAGGTAAACAACAACAAAGAAGTGATTAGAGGTACATTAACCTAATCAATACCACACCCTAACAGGAATCGGTTATACCTATGCATTTAACAACTGCAGTGCAGGTTGATATGAAAGACACAGGGCAGGATTCACGAAGCTTCCATGTAAGAGTTATAACTCTTACACGGAGGCTGCAGTTAAACGGAGTGATGTCAGCATGCTTTGCATATTCATGAGAGCATGCTGAATCACACCTAAGTCTAACACGGTCCATGTAAGACAGTAGGGGGCGTGTCCGTAGGCCGAGCCCTGCAAGCGGACACGCCCCCAGAAGTGTAAAAGTGCCCAAAGTAAACACCCACAACAGAGTCCACGGAAATGTGAATAAACACAACACAACACATGCCCCCACAGACTATGAACATAAAATATATAAATGAACATGTTATATATTTTTTTAAATTGTAAAGATGTTTAACCGTGAGTGCGCTCGTTTGCGCGGGCATGCCCGTAGCGCAGCTACAGTTAGCAGTCAGTGGGAAAGCATATAAGAACTAAATATGCAAAGTAAGCCACGAAGCAATAGCGTAACGGTAGAGATGTTGGCTGAAGAGCAGGCATTCATGGTTTGAGCCCCCACAACACCAACTCTTATTTTTAGCAAAATAAGCACGAAACAAGTCCCTGACAAACATGTACACATATAAAAATCACATTTAATGTAAAATGTAATGAAATAGTCCATTTATTTTGAAGAAATGTGAGGTAACAAAACAATAAAAAAATGCCACATGTGCCTATAGCTAAGCGACAGTTTAACAAGGTGAGTGCATCTGCCTGTAGGTGAGCAGTGGTTTAACAGGTGCAAAATAAGTGCCCGTAGCTGAGCAGTGGTTTCACACACTCAAACTGTGTGCCCCTAGCTGAGCTGAGATGACTATGCGTGCTGATAGCCAAATGAGGCTTAAACCAGCGCACCCCGTTTGCGCGGAGCTACGCACCGCGCCAACAAGCTAACCGATGGGCAACGTTGAGCAAGCTGTAACAAAACTGCCTTTACACAGACACACCCCCTAGCCTGTCTAGACAGTCAGAAAATATAAAAAGTGGCCAGGTTCGAACCCAGGATACCATGCACCATAGTCAAGGTACTGAACCACTAAGTTACGACAGCTGTTCTCAGGAATGCAGTAATAGCACATATATAGGAATGAATAGAAAGTGGAGCATGACAAAGCAGGTCTTGTGAAGTGGATACAATTCCAAAATGGCCAATCACAGAGAAGTGCGGGAAAAATGGCATATATAAGCCCCATAGGCGGGAATACACAGCATAAACGATTGTAGAACTGACTTGCAGCCAGAATGTCAGGTGTAGGTGAGGGTAGTTGCTTTCAAGCACAGAGGTGGGGCATTGAGGAGTCCAGATACATGGTCTGGCTCCTAGTCCACAATCATGAGGCCCAACTCATGCAGGGCCAGTTCCTGTGGGGAGCATATAGGGCTGAGGCGTGGGACCGGTTGTCTCATGATCTTACCAGTGCCACAGGAATTCCAAGGACTAGTGAGCAGGTTCGTCACCACCATGCGGACCTGAAGAGATGCAAGCAGGACCAATTGAACCTATGGATACAGGAGGCCCGGCAAATGCCCAATGCCCCACTACTGGGTAAGTTACATTTAATTATGTATTTAAGAAATTAAATTAGCTGATATTATGGAGATGTGTATTCTAATATTACTCCATTTATATTACAGCTGCAGGTGTCCGTTCTGCGAACTGACGAGCCTATGGCGATAGGCTGGTACGGTTGCGCCACCAGGCAGGTCAGTAATCCACACCCAGTAACTGTAAAGAAATATAAAAGTATGACAGTTAGCAAAAGAATGCAGTGTAGTCACTAACTAATAAAATGTGCAAGTAACAGTGTAAAAGTGTTTGCAAGTATTGCTTGATTACAAACTGTGTTGCAGTCCGAAATCCCAACAGAACAGTGAAAATGTATGAAATAAATTCTGAAATAAAGATGCCCCACCTATAATATCATAGTGCATATCATAGCCTAGAAGTAAGTACCATCCTGAATAGTAAAATGAAAACAAGTGAGAGGGTGTGAGAAAGAGTCATGAATCCACCAATAAAGTAGTAATAACCCCTGTATAAAGTATACTGCAGTCAGTACAGAATGAAATGAATGTGACAAGTAGAACCAAACTGCAAAATGTGTCCAAAGTTTTGCTGCAGCTGGAATGTGTATCCCAAAATCTGGATATGTTGCTCTCAGTCTGCAATATGCAGATAGTATGATTGTCTGAAATATCAAACATCCACAGTTGTCTATAGCTATATAAAGCAAATGTAGCAGGATGATGTTGCTGAACAAAGCCAGATATGAACGTGTATGAATAACAATAAAATGTATATTGATGTAGCATGAATAGTCCTATCACCAAAGTGAAGTAGTTATCATATAGGAAACTGTAGTCAGAACAGTAGTGTGTATATATCTGTAGCTATTAGAAATGTACAGCATATGTATTGGTATTTGAAGGTGTTAATAATATTTTCTTCACCCCACCCTATAACCACATATACTCCATTCCACGTGAAAATGGTATGTGCAATCACAATTAACACCCCTGGACATTTGTCCTGTTGGGTCATATATATTTGCATGCCCATTGATGCATCTGCCCTGTTCATACATCCAGACCTGATGGCCTGTTGCCATCAATTAACCCTGCATGTTGTTGGACTGTGTATTGCTGTTCAAATTATGCATGTGTTACGCTTGCTGTTCAATGGTGTGAATATCTGGGTGTTTGGTTAATGGGAATACTAATGCATGCTGTTACAACTAATTGCGAATGGTATTGTATGTTACTAACCCAAACTGTCATGACATAATGCAAAACATAGAACGACAGGGAAGGCGGGTCCCAGCGGACCCACCTCTCCCACCTCAGCTGGCGAGTGCACCTGGCACTAGTGCCCAGTCTGGACCCTCCTCCAGTAGCCCTGTGCAACCTGCGGGTGGAAGCGCTGCAGGGGATGGGGCTCGCCCCCCCTCTGCAAGTGTGGCCGGAGGAGAACCACCACTCACCCTCCGTAGCGTCCGGACTGTGGTGCGTAGGGAGATTCGGGACTCTGTTCTCGAGCCCCTACGCCAGCTTGAGGCACAGGTGGCACAACTTATGGGCATGCCTGTTGCCCGGCCTACACAGCCCCAGCACAGCCCCCGTCCTGGGCAGTGAAGGAACAGTGGCAACTGCCTATGGGTGGGGATATCAGTTCCACTGTTGCCATCTGTGGGCTCATGGGCTCTGGATATCCAAACCTCCGTCCCCGTCAATTGTGTAACCCCCCCCACACGTGTCATACACCGCCTCTGTATGCGTCTTGTTTGTCTTGTCTGTTTACCTATCCAACCTACCTCCCCAGCTGTACCGACTACCTTCACCTGACATACCACTCTCACCTGAAAAAAAAAAAAAGGGGCACTCTGTACCCACAAACAAATTACGCCCCATACATAGCTGCCCATTCCGCACATATGTCTGCCAGACATGGAAACTATCAATTACAATTGGCTGTACAACAAGTATTACTGTTATCCTTACACCTCTCACAGGGGTGGAAGGTATCAAATGTCACACCAAACTACAAACATATGCACAGCTGTTGCTGATGAAGAAATGGGCAGCTATGGGCCTTACCTACATCCCTCCTGCAAAACCCAAGCTTGTTTCCCTACTGTCTTACCCTCTTCGTGACCCCTTTTTCACCACTTTTCTGTCTCCCCATTTTCATTTCTTTCAAAGAAAATAGCGCTGGTGTGCGCAAGAGTAAGCACGTTTAAGCGGTTGTAAGCGGGTGTGCGCAGAGCTAAATGCCAGTGTGCATGCGTGAGCTCCGTACAAACCAGCGCTAACCCGGTTACAACTGCTTAAAAGGGCCTTAGTCACTTTGATTGACAGGTCTTGTAGTCAGTTCAGATGCAAAATAAAATCCCACTGGCAGTCCCAAACCCAGGACCTTGGAAACAGTAGTCTGCATGACTTACCACTAAGCCATGACTCTTATACAAGAACATTGTGCTAAAATAAATATATAATGTAATAGTAGGAATGAATGTAAAGGGAATATAGATGTGTAGTACACAAAGCATGCCATTTAGAATTACTATCAAAACTAGTGGATTTCCATAATTGTAGTGTGTGAACAGAAACAGCCATGCTAGTTGGTAGCTAGTAGGTAATAATGTCACTATAGCACCTTGCAAGCCACACACATACTCACAGCAGGATAATCACTGCCCATACCCCACAACCTCTTACAGGAATACATCCGGACCAAGTAATAAAATATGTGGAGCAAAGGCCCAAAACCAGGGGCACATTACAAATAATGTTACAACAAACGCAGACAGTTCAGAGAGTAACAGGATCTGCATTTTGTGGGATGTTTGGAAGGGTATTAAGTCTGAAACTTGAATGTTTGTCACTATATTCTGACTTGAGCCCAGAGTGATTTGCCAGAAAAAGCTGTGCATGAGATATTGACCAAAATATGAGGCAGAAATGTGGACAACCTGCAAATATCTGTACACATGACAGGTCTGACACCACCATATTTGAATAGTTAAGAGCCTAGACATAGCAACAGTGAATAATTTACAGGGATGCCCCACAGACTCCATGTGAAATGTACAAACAGTAGGCAGAAAGGTGTAACACATGCAATGGTAACTATGGAGTCCTGAAAGTATTCACCACTTGCATGGCAGAAAAAGTGTAGTAATACATATGCTCATGCTAACCCACAGTCACAACTGCAGCATACCAGACAATTTAATGGGTGTACCCCACTGATATGTACCATTCCATGAGGCAGATAACAGATGAACCTGAAAGTCTCTGGGGCCTGCTCAGCAGCATACTCAAATACCCTAATAGATGTCAAGGCCCACACCATGGCCCGACCACACTGCATGTTGTAACACCCTAGCAGATATAGCAAGCATTCCAAGGTGTGAATGTACATGGAAAATAGGAAAGCTACAGCAGCACACTACAATCAGGACACCTAGCAGGCATACAAGTAGTGACTGTAAAGGGCAAATATTGAAGCCTTAGCAACAAAGTGCAAGCAAAAGTGAAAGGAAAGCATTCCCACACACATTAACAGTAGTAGTAGTTGTAGGTGTCAATGTACATACACAGTTAGTACAGGAAACTGGAGAAATGAATGGAGGAATGTTAATCTACAACACAGCTGGAAATATGAGAGAGATACCAACCTTTACACTCACAGAACATTGTCCACAGCATAACAGCATGGTCCCTGCCCTTAAAATCTGAAAGGGCTATACCTATCTCACATACCTTTTTATAGCACTGTTCTGAAATCACAGTGAGAACTGCAATCAGTACACAACTGGCTGCATGCAATTAGCAAATGCTGGCTAACAATTGGTGCAGAGGCCATCACATGGGCATATGCAGATACCTACAAAAGTATGCTGTACTCCCAGTCCAGACATGCAATACTTTCATTGCACCCTGAGAAGGACGTGAGAGACAGACAGACAGAGAGAGAGAGACAGAGACAGAGACAGAGAAAATTGCAATTAAGTAGACACAAACAAATTGTTCAGCAACAGCCACCTGAAAGCTGACAGCTGGGAAGTGGAGCAGCAGGACAGAGAACCAGACGGCAACACAAGCAGCTGTGACAAACACAGGTAATGTAAAGTAATACTATAAAGGTCTACATACTGTGAACCCTCCATATGTGTCATTGGTCTGTGTCCATATGTATATGAAGATGTGCAAAGGGCAGGGGACATACAGCAACTATCAGTGAAGGCTGTGCATACATTTGTATGTGAGAGCATCTTTGTGCACATATCAATGTTGGTTGATTGTAGGTTGCAGTGCAGTGTACAAAGTAGGTTTCACAGTTATGTATGTTTAGCAGTATGTTAGTGTGTGTATACAGTATGGTAGACAAACATGTTGATATACCTGTCTATCATATGGATACGTATGTATGTCAACATATGTATGTGTATATATATATATATATATATATATATATATATATATATATATATATATATATATATATATATGATATGCATATATGTATACATACATAGAGAGAGATGTAGGAATACATAGACAGATGTAGATAGATAGAATATGTACAAACATATATATGTAATGCACACATGCAGATATAGATATATGTAGATACATAGACAGACTGATCTGACTATCTACAGGTATGACTGTATATGACGACCTTCAACACACCCTGTCCCACCCCTCTGTCACTCTCACCCCTCCGTGTCCCCCCCCTCCACATCTATAGCAATATATGTACATCAATACATATATGTGTATATGTATACAGACATATATATATATATATATATATATATATATATATATATATATATATATATATATACATATAGATATATCTATCTATATATATATATATATATAGAGAGAGAGAGAGAGAGAGAGATGTATATAAATTCTGAGTGAGGCACATGTGTACAGATGTATTGCAACAGGTGCCTGGTGACAAAGGCATGGAGTGAACACCAGTGTCAAAACCGGAGTACCATATCACATTTCAAATCACCTACACCAGTAACCACCAGATATGTGATTGGCTGCCCACCACTGCATGTGTCAGGGGTGAACAGGGTCATAAATGTGTACAATAGTGGCCCCAATGATATTCACAGTGGCACACTATCCCTGGAATACCTGCATATGGTATGTGTCAGCGAACATGGTGTGTCAGCTATGGACATGTGGGTCGGTGTACCCCTCCACACCACATAATGGATGCCATGGTATGGACCTCACATGACAGCTACAGATATGGAGAAGGACACAGTGACATGTACAACACTGTGACAATGCACTCAAACACATTACCAATGCACAGTGACTGACAACACCACAGAGTGCACATATACTACCCACATAGAGGTTACCACTCCCGGATTTACATACGTAAGTCACACCCATGACAGATGTCCAACAACCATAGTAACACCTCACACCATCCACAACCTAAATGACTGCTATGTGTCATCCATGCCACTGCAATAGAGAGCACATGTGGAGGTAAAAGTTCCTAGCCACAGTTAAGACATACCCTGCAATAAACCACACAGTGTTAAGAAGCAAGACTCCCCATGAGTACATGTCACACATACCCATGTTGAATGTTAGTCAGATAGGTAATATGCCATATGAGTCATCCTGTGTAACTGTGTGACAGCAGCAGGTACCATCACACCACATGTGTCACAATGGTCAGGGTAGCAGAACAGTACGCTGCTGTAGTCCCAGGGGCAATAGCATATTGTATAGTATTGTATTGTAATGTAATGTATTGTGTTGCATTGTATTGGTATGTTGAGGTGCCTCCTTCGTGGAGTGGAACCACTGCTGCTGTGCGCCAGTGTACAGGTACATATCCTGTAGTCAGGCTAGTGTTACATAGCACTTCTTTATGTGTGTTTAGCTCCTGTCAGAGTTTATGTAGCATGCAACTAGGGATACCATCAGGTCCCATTCATGTTGTGTATTCTGCTTTCCTGAGGGTGGCTCTCACCTGGACATCTGTGATGACAGGGAGGTTACAGTCAGCTGGGATAACTATGTCTTATTTTGGGGGAGAGGGCGGGGTGACACCTGCACCGAACCTGTCTGCCACAATGTTGTCAATATCTGTGGTGTCAGTGAAATATTTGTTGTTGTGTACTGACTATGGGCATAGAGGATGGATTCTGACCAGGTTGCTAACATAACTGAAGAAGGCCTTCTGGTTATCTGTAGTGTCCCTCTTGATTTCCCTCTCAAAGTTGCCCATGGATGTTTGTATGAAGGAAAATAGATCCTTACTAGTGCTGCTCAGACATGCCCTCCCTTTATGGAATTATGCTCTGTCTTGCAGTAGCTTCCATCTTCTGTAATACAATCTGTCTATGGCTGGAGTCCACCAGACAGGATGCTGTCCCTTTGTGGAGAGTGTCTTGTTCATATATGGGATTGCATGATCCATGCATTCTCGGAGATGTCTGTAGAAAGCAATTGTGTAGGGGTCAGTATTGTGGGTTGTATCTGCCACTGGCCCAGTGGGCTGAAAGGATACCATGTCACTGTTACAAAGTGTAAAGTTTGCATCTGTAATGTTATTCACTATAGTCATTTGTGCTGATGGTGGAGGTGGGATATGTATATCCAGGGCAATCAGTGTGTGGTCAGCTCACAGTAGTTGATGATGTAGGCCATACAGTACCTAGATACAAACCCCCAGAGTGAGGAGGTGCTCTTGACCTGAATCAGTGTTCTGACTGCTGGGGTTTGGTAGTATGTCGTATGGAGTGTGCCAGGTACTGTTGCACAGTTGCTGGCTGAGCACTGATACCTGGCCATTTACATGTGTATCCACCAATAGACAGACAGATGCTATATATGTGAGATATGTTGTATCATAACAGTCAAGTAGCATGTGTAGTATGTGTGCCAAATTCTGCTGACATATATTGCTGATATCAGGTTATTTTCTTTCTCAGGTACATGGCTCACCTGCGGAATCCCACTTACTCCACAGCTGAGGATGAGGAGATACACCAGAGCCTGGTGCGGGATTATGCAATACTCTTTTCCCGCACCAGCCAGAATCAGCAGGAGAGGGCTGCACTGTGGCAAGACCTGGTCTGTCGGGTAAATGACATAGGCATGCATAGTAGGACATATGAGCAGGTACGACATCACTGCAGTGATTTAATCAGACATGTCCGTCAGCGTGCGTCGGATATCCACAGGCAATAGGTCGCCACAGGTGGTGGGGTGACTACACATCCCCCACTCACCAGACTGGAGGGACTACTCATGAGTGTAGTGGCTCCAGTCCGCCAGCAACAACAACAGCAGCAGACATGCATTATGATGGAGGCTGGAGCCACGCAGCAGCAAGACAGTGAACGTGCAGGTAATATGCCATATGTATAGTTGACTGTTGTGTACACTGGTAGTTAATGCATGTGTGAGGTGTGTCCTTGGTTTGTAGCTGTCACCATAGTATTTAATGTGCAAGTGTGATATCCTCAATATTAGCAGCTGACCTGTGAAAAGCGACTGTTGTACTACTAACCTGTATCATACTCAGTAACAATGACACAGTTGTGCCCACTGAAATTAGTTTCTTCACGTCTGCAGGTCCCTCTGGTATAACAGCAATGCAGTCTGTCCATGCTGGTGAGTGTGTATTAACAATTCTTGTAATAGTCATGATAGTAATAGTAATATTTGGCTCACTTAGTAGTGCTCTTTGTATGCATGTAGGTGTGTCTGTGTCTGTGTGTTGATATCACGCATACTGAGTACTGTATGTTGTCACCAACACACATACACATACATGTCAATCGGTGGTATCGGTGGCTGACTCAGGAATACCAATTGTGTGAAACTGTGTGCATGTGTGCATTTGTCACCAACACACATACACATACATGTCAATCGGTGGTATCGGTGGCTGACTCAGGCATACCAATTGTGTGAAACTGTGTGCATGTGTGCATGTGTGCACCTGTGCATGTGTGAATATGTGCACCTGTGCTTGTGTGCATGTGTGCATGTGTGCACCTGTGCATGTGTGCAAGTGTGCACCTGTGCATGTGTGCACCTGTGCATGTGTGCATGTGTGCATGTGTGCACCTGTCCATGTGTGCATGTGTGCACCTGTGCATGTGTGCATGTGTGCACCTGTGCATGTGTGCATTTGTGCATGTGCGCATGTGTGCATGTGTGCATCACTGGTAATGTGTAGACATTGTAAACTGTGTTTCCTGTTTCCCTCCCACAGGTTCTGGTGCTGCTCTGGTGTCATGTAGCAGGGAACCAGAATCAGGTGCCTTGGGTACTGATAATGATGACATCTGTGTAATGGCACAGGAAGGTATGCCAGGGTCCGCCATTGGTCAGCCGATTGACAGTACACAGCTGTCGACCCCATCAATGCGCACAGTTATCCTGCCAATACACCCTTTGTCACCAATGTCCCTAGGTGATGGACAGCATACAGTGGGCATTGACCAGGGTAATGTGGTATCTGTGGCACATGCCTCACCACACAGCAGCCATGGGCATGGCCCAGAGATGGTACCACACAGACAGATGTCCAGGGGTTCTCGTGGGAGCATCCGTGGGCATACTGCCCCTGTCAGACATGCCCACAGAGGTCTTACAACCTCAGCTATGTTTCGGGCTGTCATGCAGGCACAGTCACGTATGGAACGGTACACCAGACAGGGTTTGAGGGAGCTGACAGCATGTCGCACAGCCATGACTGACAGTATGCGTGACATTGCGACTGCCATCCGTGATTTCACTGATGTAATAGACAGACGTTGTGGGGACATATTAGACCGGTTCCACAACTACATGTCCATGAGCCAGGGTGATGTTGGGTGGTTGAGGCATCGACGTGGCCATATGCCAGCAACAGCAGCAGCTGGCAGTCGTCACGGACGACAACAGGGCCGCGGCCACCCCCATAGTGCCAGCAGCAGCCCCAGCAATGCTGGGTCTGTGCTGTCATCAGACCGCCCCAGGAGACCATGTGCACGTGGCTCTGGCCAGGCCTAACAGGGATCTGTGTCCAGTCAACAAACACCTGCTTCTGATGACAGTACCCAGTCTGGGTTGGTACCGGATACAGTCCAAAGCACCCCTGCAAGGCACAGGTACCATGTCCGTGGCCAGAGACACTGATCTGTATGACCTGGCAGGTACAGTCTGTGGCTGTCCACAAACACCAGTATATGGCAGCCATGAGGTGGAACTGTGTGCATCCATACACACATGCAAATTGACAACACCTAGGGCTACCGCATACATGCACACACTGCATCAACATTGCCCCACCTTCTACTGCTGTCCCTCACCAACACACATACACATACATGTCAATCGGTGGTATCGGTGGCTGACTCAGGCATACCAAGTTCACACCCTGTGCATATGATGAAACTGTGCCACCTCCTGCAATCTGTAACAACTGTGCAGGTACAGGTTAACATGTTGCTGATGCACAGGGTGACCACATAGATGTGTAGTAATAGTATCATGTTGTTAACAGTACTGTGTGCTGAATTAATTGTGGGTATATCACAGCATGCCTGATGCAGTAAGTGTGTGATTGTCATGTACTGTTGTCTACACCCATGGTAAGTACCATAGTGTATCATCTGCACATGTTGGCATACTGGTGGTAATGATGTCAACAGAAGGCTACATACATAGGTAGCACAGGGGATAAGGTAATGAATGTAGTAATACGCAATGATGGACATGTAAACTGCAAGTGGCATGTTGCCCACACTGGACTTTGCGCTGCGGATGTTTGAGGATGTTGATATGTGTGCAGTACTACACGACTGGTACAGGACACACAGGAGCACCCTAGCACTGCAAGCTCACATCTCATACCATGCTAGACAGCCCCAACACACAAAACTAACTGTCACAGGAGGGAGAGTCCCCATATATGTCATGGATACTGTGGTGGCAGGCCAGGTAGCGTACATCCTACTAAGTATGGAACCACTGAGTGAAGGCTCAGTGTCTGTTATTTGACATGTGTATTACTGCAGATATGAGCACATGGGTTTCCATCCAGTTATTGTACATCCTGACAGTACATGGTCTGTACACTTGTGTGCGCTGAGACTGGACCCTAGCCATCTGACCCGTGTATTTCCATGTACATGTGCATAGTGCCTGCGTATTTGCAGTGTTACCTACTGGAAGTGGTACAGCTTGTTTGTTGTACAATGGACTACATGCAGCCCTGTTTACTGTAGCTTTGTTTGCATGCATGTTTGCTTGCAATTACCCTGGAATACTGATCACACCTGCAATGCATAGTTATAGAGCTTCTGTGGACTCCTAGTGCCATCTGCATAGCTTACTATATGTATGTCCATGTCTCACTTGACAGGATGTCACTGTTTGTCCTGTTCACATGTACATTGCATATGACACAGTGCATATGACTTACCTGGCATGTGTCCTCGTGAGCAGTCATATATGCTACTGCTAACTAATCACAGGCACTACACCTTCACATATTCATCTTCTGTTGAACTACCTGCTTCACTAGGGACGGCCTGCACCTGTCACCCCTGGGCTTTCAGATATTGGCAAAGGCTCTTGCTACCCCCATAGTGCCTATGTTAGGCAAGGCTCAAATGACAAACCCACCTTCATAGGTATCACAAGGGATAAGAAACTAAGAGTAATGCTACTCAACGCCAGAAGTCTAAACCTCCAGATGCATGCACCCGAAACTCTCCTTGGCATGGAGAACATCGATATCTGTGCAGTAACAGATGCCTGGTTCAGGGCTACTGAGAGCACACCAACACTACCAGGTTTAACCTCATACCATGCTTTTCAGCCCCAAAACATGGAACGAACCACAAATGGAGGGGGAGTATTGATATTCATCAAAGATACCCACACCTCTAGGTTGGTGTCAAAGCACCAAGCATCAGAGACTATCCATGTGCAACTAACAATGGGTGAGACTGCCTTCCAGGTTATAGCCTGCTACAGACCACCCTCCCACACCCAAAAACTGCACTCGGCCGTCCTGTGAACAGTGGAAATATGAAGGTCTCTCCAAACACCATTATATTGTGTGACGTCAACTACCCAAACATGGACTGGGAGCATGACTCTAGCTCCAACACCCTAGGCCAAAGATTCCTAGAATATATGAGCTCAAATGCTATGGAACTACTTGTTACCACTCCCACAAGAAGGGGAAACATACTGGACCTGATCATCACCAACATGGGGACTCTATGCTCCAGACCAGAAGTGTATCCCTCACTGGTAAGATCGGACCATAAACTGATCTCACTGGATATACACATCCCGACCCCACCCCCTGCCCAGAACACCACAGTGAACAACTTCTCTAAAGCAAATTCACACTCCTCAAAACTGAGGTAGAAACCTTCAAAGCCCCCGGGCTTGTGGAAACTACAGACCAGACCGCAGGTTCCTCTATAAACGCATTCTATGGACGCCTTCAGGAATGCATGGATCATGTGATCCCAAATAAAACCAAGACCCAATCCTCCAAAGGCAGACGTCCTGTCTGGTGGACCCCAGCCATAAACAAACTACACAATAGAAGGAGGAAGCTACCAAATGATACAGCAAATTCACAAATAGGGAAGGCATCACTGATCAGTATTAGCAAATAACTACAGGCACTCATAAGATTGTCTAAGGCCAGCTTTGACAGAAATTGCACAGGACACTAAGGATAATCACAAGGCTTTCTTTAGTTATGTTAGGAACCTGGGTGGTAATAACCAGATATGCTCAGAGGTTGTCCATAATGTTAATAGAAACACCAAACCTACAGACATTGCCAACATTCTAGCTGACAGGTTCAGTGCAACCTTCTCACCCCCCTTCACACTGAAAGGGCAAATATGTATCCCAGCAGAGTGCTGCCCCCCTGGCATCTCGGATGCTCAGGTAAGAGCCGCCCTCTCCAAAGCAATACACACTGCATCAATGGGACGAGACAGTGTCCCGGGCTGTGTCCTACATGACCACCAAGACGTGCTACTACCAAACATAAACTTACTGTTCAATCCCAGCCTTACTACAGGATATGTGTCCAAAGTGTGGCGTACAGCAACAGTGGTCCCTCTACAGAAAGGTGGTGCCTCAACGGATCCTGGACACTATCACCCCATAAGCCACACTAGCTTGGTCTGCAGAGCTATGGAAAGGATCATCATGGACCACATAGATATAGATATTGTGGACCTACAGACACTGGTTCATACCCAGTTTGGCTTTGTTAAGGGCAGATCCTGCCTCTCAAACCTGGTTGATTTCTTTGAAACAGTCACCAAGGCCATTGACGAGGGGAAGGTGGTTCACACAGCCTACCTGGACCTCGCAAAAGCCTTCAAAACAATACCCCACTTGGGCATTCTAGAGAAGCTCACCAGCTTAAATATAAGCACCTATGTCACTAGATGGATTGCACACTGGCTCAAGGACAGAAACCACATGGTTAGAATTGCTGGAGCCATGCCAGACTCCAAACCAGTTACAAGTTGTGTCCCACAAGGCTCAGTCCTGGAACCTCTCTTGTTTGGTATATATTTATCGGAGGTACAGGCCAACACGGAAGGACTGTGGCTGACCAAATATGCAGATGACTGCGAACTGGCCATCATAATCGACTCTCCAGCTGACACAAGCATCTTCCAAAGTGGCATCATAGAAACAGACAACTTGTGCCAGAGCCATGGCCTTCAGCTGAATGCAAGAGTGTGTATAGTCATCCCCTTTGGCAAAAACAAAGTGCCCACAAAGTACCACATAGGTGGTACTCCATTATGTACAGAAGAAGTAATTAGGGACCTGGAGACCCAAGTTGATAGCAATCTCTCATTTGACAACCACGTGGCCAAAGTGGTTAGACAGACATTGTATATAGCCCACCCCATCATGAAGGGATTCATATCTACATCAGGGGAGGACATTGTGCCTCTTTACTCATCCCTCATCAGGCCCATAATTGAGTACAATCCCCCTGTCGGGGTGTACCTTACCAGACACCTACAGCAACTGGAAAGACCCCACAAGTACCTCACCAAGAGGGATCAAAGGGCTCAAACAGATGCCATATGCTGACCGGTTAAATAAACCCCAGCTCTACTCAGTGGCATACCGCTTGTTCAGAGGCGATCTGTGCCTAATGTATAACACCATGTTGAACCCGGAATTAATGGGCATGCTGCACCTGAGAATATCCAAATCCCATCGGGATACATGCTTGAGAGACCTGAGCCTCAGCACTGAAATAAATAGGACATGCTGGAGGGACAGATTCATAACCCAGAGGCTCACTTCACTCTGGAATAAAATACAAGTCCAGGTTAGGAAGAGTCCCTCATTGACTCTCTTCAAGAGGAATCTTGATGAATGGATGGGACATTGTAGGTTTACCCCGGTTATCACTTCTGTGTCACTGTTAGAGGCACAGTATACTAACCTCGGCAAAAGGGCATGGCAAGATATATTTACATTGGATGGCAACAGCCAAGCACATTCTGGCTAGGTTCTTAAATGCCCTAGGGCAGATTGCCTAGTATGACGCTATGAACCTATGTACCTTGTTCCCCATTAGCCCTATGTGCTGTTAATCACCATGGCAATCACAATACTATGGTAGCATGTTCAAAGGTCAGTTGTCAGTCACCTCTATGCTACAGTTGTGGAATATGTGGGTCATGTGGCAATGTCACAGCTGCCACATGTACACAGTCAACCCTCTCCCCTACACATGGACGTACAACACATGTATGAGATGGAACCACATAGCCTAACTGGGGACAAAGCACTCTGAACCCAGTACTGGCATAACCTGTCAGGTGGCATGCAATACTACAGTGACTACAATACCAGTCTGATGTAGACCTACACTGACAGCAATACAAGCACGTGAACACACTGGGCCATTCGTGGAGCCTTAGAATAGCATCCTGCCTGAGCGGCACACACCTCTGCAGCTGGCACACAGGCATACGTTATGCCTGAACACATCACACAAATGCTGTGTGCCACTCACAGCCTGTATGGCTAGACAACACACCTGCCACAGTTGTGTTAGCTACCGTTATTGTCCGGTACAGCATGGTCATGCTCACCAGGCTGGACAAGGGGCAGGTCACAGTGATATGCCTGTAGGGCACTATGGTCCACTACATAACACAAGCATGCAGGTTGGTCAGAGGCATGGACACATATGACTCAGTCATTGTCCATGCCACATACCTTCTCCTGCTGTACTTGTAGGGTGCTGACATCATCAGTGTTTAGAAAGGGGAATGTGCATCCTATAGTCTGTTTTCCTAGTTGCCAAAAGGGACATTTCCCTCACACACACTAACCCCCCTCAGCCAAAAACACACATTTGCAGGATTCAAACCCCTATCTGACTATGTTATGACACTCGAGACGGATACATTAGCAGAGCGTGCTATTTGCATTACTGGCAGGTTTCTCTTCTCTTCTCTTGCTGTACTTATAGGGTGCTGACATCATCAGTGTTTAGAAAGGGGAATGTGCATCTTGTAGTCTGTTCTCCTAGTTGCCAAAAGGGACATTTCCCTCACACACACTAACCCCCCCTCAGCCAAAAACACACCCTTGCCATTTGCAGGATTCAAACCCCTATCTGGCTATGTTATGACACTTGAGACAGACACATTAGCAGAGTGTGCTATTTGCATTATGGGGTGGTTTCTCTTCTCTTGCTGTACTTATAGGGTGCTGACATCATCAGTGTTTAGAAAGGGGAATGTGCATCCTGTAGTCTGTTCTCCTAGTTACCAAAAGGGACATTTCTCTCACACACTAACCCCCCTCAGCCAAACACACACATTTGCAGGATTCAAACCCCTACCTAACTATGTTATGACACTTGAGACAGATGCATTAGCAGAGCATGCTATTCGCATTACTGGGAGATTTTCCTTCTCCTGCTATACTTATAGAGTGCTGACATCATCAGTGTTTAGAAAGGGGAATGTGCATCCTGTAGTCTGTTCTCCTAGTTGCCAAAAGGGACATTTCCCTCATACACACACACTAACCCCCCTCAGCCAAAGACACAAACTTGCCATTTGCAGGATTCAAACCCCTACCTAACTATGTTATGACACTTGAGACGGATGCATTAGCAGAGCGCGCTATTCGCATTACTGGGAGGTTTCCCTTCTCCTGCTATTCTTATAGAGTGCTGACATCATCAGTGTTTAGAAAGGGGAATGTGCATCCTGTAGTGTGTTTTCCCAGTTGCCAAAAGGGACATTTTTCTCCCACAGACTTGCACACACACCAACCCCACTCACACACACACACACACTCTGAGCATTTGCAGGATTCAAATCCCTACCTAATTATGTTATGACATTTAAAACGGACGCATTAGCGGAATGCGCTATTCGCATTACTGTGAGGTTTCTTTTCTCTTGCTGTACTTATAGGGTGCTGACATCATCGGTGTTTAGAAAGGGGAATGTGCATCCTGTAGTGTGTTTTCCCAGTTGCCAAAAGGGACATTTCTCTCCCACAGACTTGCAAAACACACCAACCCCACTCACACTGAGCATTTGCAGGATTCAAACCCCTACCTAACTATGTTATGACACTTGAGACGGACGCATTAGCAGAGTGCGCTATTCGCATTACTGGGAAGTTTCTTTTCTCCTGCTATACTTATAGGGTGCTGACATCATCGGTGTTTAGAAAGGGGAATGTGCATCCTGTGGGGAGGCAGTCACCAAGCACACTCTGGCTAAGCTGTCATTCCCTAAGGCAAACAGCCTAGTGTTGACCTCTACACCCATATGTTTAATTGTCAAATGCACATTATTTGTTGCTGATAGACTGTTTGCACGTCTTTATTGCCATAACATTCCCTGTTTGTATGAACAACTTGTGCATCTGTGGAAGATGTTTGCATATGGGAGGGATCCACTATATCACGTATGTCTCTGTAGTCATTTAACTGCATGCACTGGGCAGACTGCTGTAATGTGGTTGGTTCCTGGAATAACACGTAAAAATACCAGATATGTGTGGCCAACTGCTAAAGTGAGATTTGGCCTAAGTGTGTGAGCATGCCCAGTTCAGCCTTCCCATGGCATGTTGTCTGACATATGTCTCATTTATCCAAGTGTGTGAGCATGCCCAGTGTGAGCATTCCATATGGTGAACTCTGCAGCCCACCACATTTGTGGATGAGTGTGAACTTCAACAAATATCACCCGTTTATGGTTGTGTGTTGTGTGTCATGTTGTGTAGTTACTGTACAACTGCTTTGTGTGTGAACACAACAGGATTATACTGTGCCTGCAGTGTTTGCATGGGATACTTTGTATACAGTTGTCAACATCCTTTCACACTGACCTAACATTGTAGTACTGTATAGTGTACTGGTAGTACTTTGACTGTGGTGGACAGTATCCTGGGCTTTAGTGCTATCACTGCTTTACATTTCGATAGTGAGCACAACAGCCTGGTTAGGGGCCAGTTGTGTACATCTGACCATGTTGCATTCTGTTCAGACATGAACTAATTAAACCAGGCTTGTCCAACATTGGTAGTGTATTCCACAACATAGGTGTACATTTGCAAACACTAGCGATGTGCCCTAGTCCATGTCTAATGCTAGTTGGAGAGTGTGTTTGTCCTTCGACACACATTGTAAGTGGAGTTTGCCATGACATATGCCATGGTTAGTATACTGTGCCTCTGTCTACCTGTGACATGACAGTGATACCCAGGATAAAGCTACCATCTCCCATCCACGCATCAAGATTCCTATTGAGGAAAATCGGTAAGTGACTCTATGGGTAGCCTGTACTGGGAGTTCACTCATGGGTGGGGGTGGCTTCTGTGTTATGGATCATGCAGTACAGCTTGTCCTATGTAAGTCAGTGCTGGGGTTCAGGTCTCTCATGTGCATAGCTCACTGCCATTCAGATTGTACAAGGTGCAGCATGTTTATTGATACCAGCAACACAGGCAACACATGGCATCTGTGCAAGCTCTTTGATACTCCTGGTGAGGTACTGTTGGGGACTTTACGGTTGATGGAGGTGTCTGCTGAGGTACATCCCACAGGGGCTATTGTAGTCAATTGTAACACTGATGAAGGATGACTGCAGAGCCACAATGACCTCCCCTTTTCTAGATCTGACAACCTTCATGATTAGCTGGGTATATGATATGTTTCTGTAAACACTACAGCACATGTTTGTCCAATGCAGGATATCTATCACCTTGTGTCCCCAGGTCTCTCATTACATGTTAACTACGTAATGGGTTAACACCTATGTGGTAATTGGTGGGCACTTACTGTATATCCATGGGGGTTGACTATACAATTTTCTGCAATTAGCTTGCTGACATGGCTATGGCACCAGTTGTCTGTTTCTATGTGGCCCTTTTGTGGGATGCTTGTGCCAGCTGGTGGATCATATATGGTGAGCAGTTTGTAGTCCTCTGCAAACATGTTCAGACACAGTCCTTCCATGTTTGCCTGTACCTATGGGACATATGTACCAGACGAGGGAGATCCCAGGAACAAGCCTTGTGGGATGCCAGTTATATCTGGTTTGTAGTCTGACATGGCTGCAGCATGTCTGACCATGTCTGTTCTGTCCTTGGTCTGGTTTGCAACCCCTCTACTGACATAGGGGTTTATATTTAAGCTGGTGAGCTTATCTATAATGAACACATAGGGTATTGTATAGAAGCCTTTGCAAGGTCCAGCTACACTGTGTGGGCCACATTGCCCTCATCAATGACCTTAATGACTGTTTCAATCAAGTCAAACATGTTTAGGGGCAGGATCTGCACTTAAGAAAGCCACACTGGGTAGGGTCTGGTGTCAGTAGGTCCCCAATATCTTTATGTCTGCGGTACATGCTGATCCTTTCCATAGTTGTGCAGACCGAGCTTCTCAGGATTCTGGGGTGGTAGTTTTCAGTATCCATTCAGGCAACACCTTTGTTGAGAAGGACCACTGTTGTTGTGCACTGCTCTTTGGGTACATATCCTGTGGTAAGGCTGACATTGAGCAGTAGTGTGATTTGGCATTCCATTCGTCTTGGAGTCCATGTTGGACTCAGCCCAGGACACCATCTCATACCATTGCTGCTGTGTGTTTTGCTTTGTAGATGCTGGCTGTTACCTCAGCATCTGCAATGTCAGGGGCCAGCAGTCTGCTGGGATAGATATTCTGCATTCTGGGGGTTGCACTGCACCTGTCAGGATGTATGTTGGCAATATGTGTGTGTGTTTGGTATGTTGTTTGTGATATTTGTGTGATTCAGAGCATATCTGTGAATTCCCAACACAGTTCCTACCATCAGTTGTGAAAGCCTTGGGATTATCCTTAGTGTCCTGTACAATTTGTATCTTCATAGGTTCATAGGTTCATACTAGGCTATCCACCCTAGGGCATTTGTTAGCCTAGCCAGAGTGTGTGTGGCTTTTGCCACCCCTTGCTATGTGAATATTATGGCCATTTATGATTTGCTTTGCTGTGCCTCTGTCTGGACATGACACAGTGAAGACCCCCAGTGTAACTCTGCAATCATCCATCCACTTGGCAAGATTCCTGTTGAAGAGTGTCAGTGAGGGGCTCTGCCTAACATGGAGTGGGATTCTGGTCCAGGGTGTGGAGAGCCTTTGGATTATGTATCTGTCCCTCCAGCACATCCTATTTCATTATTTGTTGAGGTTGACATCTCTCACTCTCACAGCTCCGATGGCTTTGAGTTTTCTGGGGTGGAGCATGTCCATTACTCCTGTGTTGGGCATGGCCTTGTACAACAGGCATGCAATGCCTCTGTGTAGGCAGTATGTGACTGCATTCAGCTGGGGTGTCTACAGCCAGGCAGCATATGACATATATTTGAGACCCTTTATCCTCTTGGTGAGGTACCTTTGAGGTCTTTCTAACTGCTGCAGGTGTCAGGTAAGGTACATCCCATATGAGGCATTGTACTAGATTATGGGTGTGATAAGAGAACAGTATAGGGGCACAATGACCTCTGTTGACGTAGATGTGAATCCTTTCATGATACGGTGTCCAATGTAGACGGTCTTCCTAGCCACATTGGCAATGTGAGTGTCACATAACAGGTTACTGTCCACTTGTGTCCCAAGGTACTGATTACTACTTCCATACATAATGGTTTACCACCTATGTGGTAATTTGTGGTACCTTGTTTGGTATTTGGTGGGACATTCATACTGTCCAGTGTCTTCAGGATGGCTGGGTGGGGTTCCTGTGTGTGAGAGTGTGGTCTGTAGCATGCTACAGACAGTACAGCAGTCTTGCCTACAGTTAGTTGCACATGGGTTGACTCCAATGCCTTGTGCATTGTCAGTTACCTGGACGTATGGGTGTCTGTGCTGAATATGGATACTCACCCTCCTTTTATGTTTTGTTTCAGGTTTTGGGGCCATGACACATGATATGTGGTATAACCTGGTAGTGCTGGTGTGCTGTCAGGAGGCTTGCAGCAGGTTTCTGTCACTGCACAGACATCGATGTTCTCCATACTGGGGATGGCCTTGGGAACATGCATATTGGGGTTTATACATCTGGCATTGATCAGCATTACCCTTATGTTTCTTTACACTTATGTTTTCTAGGGTGGTGTTTTAGTCTTTTCAGCCTTGCCTATAAAAGGCTCTATGGAGGTGGCAAAGGCCTTATCCAATATCCAGACACCCAGGGGTAACAGGTGCAAACCATCCCAGGAACAGCTGCGTGGCTTGTCAAGCATGACATCCCAAGCAGACAGACATTGGATCCCCTTGGAATGACACAAGTAAGTGTGCCACTTGCTATGACTGATCATACCATGTTTGTACTGTAGCATTATTCTTGGTAAGGGTAGGATGCTGCAAATGGTGAGTGTCATACCGGCCTGGACTTCATAATCAGAGAGCTCATCTATGTCTCTTTTCATGTAGTCTAGGGAGGTACATCTCAGGTCATTCACACCAGCATGGACTATGACTGCATCATATTTCTACTTGCTTTGGAGTAACCTGCATACTTCTGTTATGTGGCGTATTGTGGCAGCCTACAGGCAGCTTACTGTACCCTTTCCCTTGTTCAGTCTGGTGTGCGGGACAGCAGTGTGTCTGACTATGGAGTCACCTATTACAACTGTATCAGGCATGTTGTTTCTCCTTCTGGCCTGTGACTGTTTGGCACACCAGCTTTGTATACTATGTGTTGCATTTGCTATGTTTGGAGGTTGTTTGATTGGGTGTCTGCTTTAGAGGCCTCTGTTGGTGTGCTGTGTTTGTAATTTGTGCCTCCGGGAATGTTTTTCTGTGTTTATGTGTTTGGTTTGCAGTTGTGATAGGTCTATGTGGGACTGTGTTTGTGGTGTGTGTGGTTACCTTCTCCTCCTGACTAGCTTTGGGAGTACTGAGTTGAGGGAGCTCAGCCTCCAGTTTGAATAGATGGTTGCATCTCTCACATATATTTGTATTTCTTGGGTGGAGTTGGGGGTTGTCTGTGTACTTGGGGCAGGTCTAACATTGCCTCAGGATTCACAGATTCAACTTGTTGTGGCTGGCCTTAGTGGATTGTATGTGTGGACATATTTTATTGCCATACTACTGATCAGTGATTACTTCATTGTTTATGTTTGCTCTGTCATGTAGTAGCTTCCTCATTCTCTTGCATGGTTTGGTTATGGCTGGTGTCCACCATGCCAGATGCCTGCATGTATGGCATTGTGTCTTGTTTTAATTTAGGATTGCATAATCCAAGCATTCCTGGCAGTGTTCATGGAATGGCTGTATTACAGGTTCTGAGGTGTGGCCCATATTTTGCACCTGCACAGGACCTTTAATGGATTCCACATCAGTTTGGAGGAGTGCAAATATTGCTTTACACATGTTTTCCACTGTGGATTTCTGGCCAGGGACTGTGGTCAGGATTTGTATATCCAGTGTGATTACTCTATGGTCTGGTTTTACCAGTGAGCAATACACTTCTCGTCTTGCCATCCAGTACCCATGTTGCTAATTATCACATCCAGTATGCTTACCCCTCTTGTGGGAGTGGTACGTTGTTCCTGGGCATTTTGGTTTATGGATTCTGTGAACTTTTGTCCTACACTGTTGGAGCTAGTATAATGCTCCCAGTCTATGTCTTGGTATTTTCAGTCACCCAATATAATGTGGTTTGGAGGACTTGATATATTCATGTATTCCAGCATAGGCCAGGTGCAGTTCCTGGTGTTGGGATGGTAGTCTGTAGCAGGCTATAAACTGGGGGGCAGTTTTAGCCACTGTTACTTGACCATGGCTAGTCCATGCTGCTTCTTGTTGTGGTACCAACATGGGGGTGTGGTTATCCTTGACAATTCTTGCTAGTCACCCTCCTTTTGTAGCTTGTTCCATGTTTTGAGGCTGTACAGCACAGTATGAGCTGTAACCTGGTAGTGTTAGGGTGCTGTTGTGAGCCTTGACTCAGTTTTCTGTTACAGCACAGATATCAGCATTCTCCATACTGGGTGAGTTTAGACTGCATGCATCTTGCTGTTTCGACTTATCCCTTATCTTATTCTTATCCCTTCTGATACCTATGGAGATAGGTTTGTGTTTTGAGCCTTACCTATTCAGGGCACACTGTGGGTAACAACAGCCTTTGCCAGTATCCATACGGCCTGCACTGATAGGTGCACGCCAGTCCTAGCAGGTGGAGCATTATGTCATGCTCAGCATGTCATCCCAGGCTGGCACACATTGGATCCCCTTTGACTAACTGCGATACTTCAGTCAATTATTGCACTTGATCATCTCATTGTCATATTGTGGCATGATGCTTGGTGAGGGTAGGATGTTAGTCAGGGTCCTCAGGTGTGCATATAGTACATGGTGTTACATTACTTAACACATGGCATTCATGCCTCAGGTGGTGCTGCAGGGCTGCCTCTGTCGGATGCACATATTACACTCCCTGTACATGTTTGTGAGCAGGTCATGTCATGTTATTATATGAGTGAGTCAGAGAGGGGTATCATTCCCAGGGTTCCTACTGAGCCAGTGTATGTGCTATGCGTTGCCTCTTTGCCAAGGCCAGGGCATGCTGAGCACGCCTCCTTCTGCCTACTGGGGCAGGCTCAGGTTGTTCCTCCTCCGAGTGACGCTCTGCCTGTGATGGCCTTGGCAATGGTGGGGGGCTGTTTGGCCCGGCCCTATGCTGGTCCTGCTGCAGCTGTTTTCGCAAGATCATATTATGTAGCATAGCACATACCATGACAATTTGGGTACACGTAGTTGGTGTGTACTGCAAGGCTCCACCAGATGTGTCCAGACACCGGAACCGTGACTTGAGCAGCCCAAACACACGCTCTATTACATTACGTGTTTGTGCGTGTGCCTCATTATGGCGTTCCTGTTCAGGTGTGTGTGCGTTTCTGATGGGTGTCATCAGCCACGGCTCCAGCGCATAACCTGCATCCCCCACTAGGTGTCTGTGCGGGATGTCCCCATTGGCAAATGTCTGGTACAGCTGCGTCAAATGCCAGATGTGGGAATCATGGTAGCTCCCAGGACAGCCAGCACACACATTCATTATTATGCCCTGGGCATTACACATGACCTGGCAGTTGATGGAGGGAAAGCCCTTGCAGTTGATGTATGCCCTACCCCGCTCACCGGCTGGTGCTTTGATGTGTATGTGCGTGCAGTCTATTGCACCCACTACCTCAAGGTATTCTGCTATTTGCTGGAAGAGACGCATATTGCTGGCCAATACCTCACGGGCATTGGGGAAATATACATGATCACCGACATGTTCTGACATGGCATCCAGGAACTGGTGCAGTACCCTGGAGGCTGATGCCTGTGATATCTCCATCATATCACCAGTTGGTCTCTGGAAGGTACTTGTTGCTAGTATTCTTAGGCCAACACATACCTTGGTTTCCACTGGGATGGGTTCCCCTCTGTTGGTTCTGTGTGTGAGGCGTGGCCTGCACAGCTCCACTATTTGCTGCAGGAGGTCTCTGTCCACTCTATAGTGCTCTACTATCTCCAGCTCATGTAACCCATGGTAGGTGACCCTGGGCCTGTACACTCTTCTCCGTCTCCTCACTGTGGGTTGTCTGGCACCATCTGCATTGTCACCACCCTCAGCAAGTCACCTATGTCTCATTATGACAGCTATGGCAGCCCCTAACATTTCTGCTCTGAGTTCAGCTTTTTCAGTTTTCACTTCTAATAACTTACTCCTGTCTTGCAGTGTCTCTTGAGAGAAACATCCTGCACTGCTGTTTGCAGAGTTTTAAGTGCTGGGCTGGGCTACTATTCTGCCTATGTAATTGCCTGCTTCTAATTGTTTCCACCTGCTAGCTCCAGCAGTATTCCCTGCTAGCTTCCTATGAATTCTGTTGCTTCCTTTTTCCTTTCTGTTTCCTCAGGGGGGAGCAGCGTGCATACCAGCAGAAACATGCTCACAGTGGCTTACACACACGCACACATGCTTGCACGGTTCAGAATCTGCTTATTCTGGTTAAAACGCGCGCACACCCGTGAAAACAGTGTTAAACATCTCCCAACATGCTCCCACATGCTCAGTCTGCCTTACACGTGTGCACACTGTCTTACTCGTGCTTCATGGCACGCACATGTGCGCATGCACGCCCAGCAAGAAACTTTGGTGTAGGCAACAGTGTACACCTTTCATTTCTTGACTTTCTCATGCTTATCTAGTGGCACACCTCTTTCCATGATATCTGTCTGACATCTGTCATGTAACTCTGACCTCCAATGAACTGCATTTCTTTCTACCATTCCCCCCTGTGATGTCACCTATCTCCTACACTGTTCCTCCCCCTTCTGTAACTCTTACACTACTCAGACTGTGCTCATTTGCTATGTGACAGTGGAATTCAGTATCCTAACACTCATTTGCATCCGATTGCCTACTAATGCTTAGTTACATCTCTTAGACTCAGCTTCCCCCCTTAGCAACCACTACATGGTGGCCATGTTGGTTTTGGTCTGCTGGTCCCTGCATTGAAGTTCCATGTATTGCATAAAACCCACATTTGTGGGTTTATAACCTTTGTTTTTATGTTTTATACAGCGCAGCCCATTTTTGCAGGGCTGCGCTGGGTTTAAACATTATATTTTTAATCTATTTGCATCAGGTTACCTTGCCAATGGCCACATATTTGGCCATTGGCATGCTGCCTGACACATATGCACCCTTTATTTGGAGCTGACATGGCTCCATTGCGGTTTTTGCAGAAACGTACTCAGTTGTCAACTGAGTACATTTCTGCAGCTAAAACGGCTCTTACACGGGCTGTTCTGGGCTTCCTGGATCACTAATCATCCTCATTTGCATGCTATTCGGCTGCAAGTGAGGTGATTAGCTTATCCACGCCCACTCCGTGTAAGAGACATTTTAGCTTGTCTCTTACACGGACTTTGGGCTGTTCCTGGATTGCGAAGGCTGCATGGAGTCTTACACTACTCTTAGACTCCGTGCAAGTCTTCGTGAATCCTGCCCACAGTACAGCTACTACAGTTGATACACTTGTGTAAATTTTATTATGAACATGCATGAATTAAATGTGACTAGTGTATGTGTTACATGGGGAGAATGGATCAACTGTGGGCCAGTATTTGTTTGCAGGATATAAAATACTGCTGCAGCATGGAACAAGACACAGCAAAAACAACTCATCAGTCAAGGCTGCCATGAAGGAGACAGGTTTAACTATGGGCAAATATTTGCTTTCAGGTTAAAAAATGTTACAACAGGAACAATGCACTGCAGAAACAGCTTTACTCCAGAGGAAAACCGCATTCTCATGGATGGTCTGAGGACATATGGGAAATGTATGTTTAATAAAGGGGGGGGGGCAAAACAGGCAGAGAGAGATCTAAGGCCTAGAATAAAGTAGTGGCTGGCTTCAATGCAGTAGGGGGAAGGAGCTGTGCCTTGGCATAGTGTAGGAAAGAGCAACTAACCTGGTAGGTTTAGGCAAGGATAAAAGCTAGGTACAGTGCTATTGCTTGCAGCAGCACTGACAGTGGACCTTTCACAATCCAACCTTTAACTCCAGGTGATGAGTACTTTGTCTTTATAACGGTGATGACCTTGATGCAGATGAAGATATCATTTGAACCATCAGAGGTGCTTTAGACACAAGTAGTTTCAGGAAACTGCAGCGACCACAGTCATGCAGTGTGGTAGGTTAGTGAATACTTTATTTAAATATATTATGTTGACATCTAGTGGCACAACGGGTAGTGTTATCCCTTCATAACAAGAGGTTCTACAATTCAATTCTCATCTGAGGTGCCTCCTGTGTCGAGTTTCATGCCCACCCTGTGTTTGTCTGTGTTTCCTCTGGGTGCTCCTGTTTCCTTTCCTTTCCTTCCACATTCTGAAGACATGCAGTAGGTGGATTGGATACTCTAAATTGGCCATACCTATGAGTGTGCATGTGAGTGTGTGGTGTGAAACAATTACCACAGCAGGGCTAGCCATCCGGTGGTATAAACCTAGGCTGTAGATGATTGTCAGTGTTGAAGTAACACTCTGACCCCATGTGCAAAAATGGGAAAAAGGCATTGTGGATGGATGGATGGATGGATGGATGGATGGATGGATGGATGGATGGATCTACCAGTCATGAAACCTGTGCACATATGACCCGTATATTTTGCCATCACTACATGGCCCAGCCACATCACATGTAACAGAAACTGTTTAGTGAGCGTGGTAAATGTGTCCGTTGTCTCTTGCCAGATAAGTCATTCCGCCTGTCACGTGTCATTAACTATTTCCACACGTATTTCTTTGCAGGTTGAGCACCAGAATCAACCACTTACTGTGCTTCAACACAGCAGGCTGATGTTGACACAGAATGGCTGTCAATGATGATGTAAAACTCTGACATTTGTGACACAAAATGAACAGGGAACAGTAGCACACAGTCACAAAGTGTACTGGCAGGACCCCCCACCTACTCTCACCCATCAGCAGGTAGAAAATTCCATAGACGGTGATATGGACAAAAATACTCAACCCAGTGATGAAATGGCATTACAACAGGGTGTGGGTGGGACACCACATAACTCAACACCAGTTTCCTGTGAACAAGCCAAACATCTTGATGAAGATACTACTATTTCAGAGGTAACAGTGTCCACTGTAACACCTGTTCAAAGGGGTGCCAGGTGAAGGCACATTTCACAGTTAGCTCCTGAGACCTACAAAGCACCAGGTATACCATTACATAGTTCAGGCACATGCCAGTGCCACTGCGAGTCAGGTGGAGATGGTTACAATATTACAGGACATACATGAGGAATTCCCCTTGTACATGGGAATGGTGGAGGTCAAGGACAATGCATTGACGATCCTCACATGCAGTATGATGACACACACAGTGTCCTTGTCCACCTGCATGCACAGACTGGTAAAGACTTATTAAATTCATACTGGAAACACAACTCGACAAGGACAGGGGACTGTCCACACACATTGGAGATGGGTAGACTGCACCCTGCATGTTTCCAAATACTGCTGCCCTGATTAATGATGACAAAACACAAAAGAAGGCAGGCACGCCTCATTAGCCTTCCGTAACATGTAGCAGAAATTTTCAGTCAAGATCTAGGTCACACAGCATTGCCAGATCAATGACTAGATGTTTCCTGCATCCTGTAGATCCAGCAATCACAGGAACTCAGCATCAAGCTCACAGGCCAACACTTGGTCACAACCTAGGGGGCCATCACTCGCACAATCCTTAGGGACATTGTATATGATGTATTATTAAACTATGTATTAAAAGGTAGTAATTCACAGTTAGCAAAAATAATTATATGAAAGCAAAGTAAATAATACTACATACTCAGGCGGTTACAGGTGCATAATTTTGACTTTCTGAATTGTCAATGATTTCATGTAAGAAAATCCAAAGTAGGTAAGTGAGAAATTTTTGTTAAGACTTTGAATTAGTTTGGGTAAATGTTTATGTATTTGAATTAACTTCCCTGAGTCTAAGACATGGCAGAACAAAACTATTTTATAAAGTGCAAGATTCAGTAGGTTTTGGGACTTGTAAACCATGAAGCAAAACCTGCAGTCAGCCCACCTCACCAGTGATTTCCCATCCCAGCAGTAATTTCCCATCCATCAGTGACTTTCATTTGCATGTCCAGTTCTCTGCTCAAGCACAGGTGTCTTATTTCTGAGTTTTTTACAAGTATAGGTTCATAGGTAGGTACTAGGCTATTGGCCCTGGGGCCTATACAAGTCCAGCCAAAAAGGTACCCTGGCTTTTGCCACCCAAGAAAATCATTTTCCTGTGTCACTGTCGAGCAGAGCCACAGACGTGATCCCCGGGGTGAACTTCCTATTTCCCATCCAATCATCAAGATTTTTCTTGAAGATTGCTAATGAGGAGCTTTGTTTGATATAGATAGGTAGTTTATTCCAGGGTATGGGAAGTCTCTGGGACAGGAATCTATCCCTCCGGCATGTTCTATTTATTGTGGTGACAAGGTTTAGGTCCCTAGAGCATGTAGCTCAGAGGGATTGGGATTTCTTTAAGTGGAGCATGTCCAACAGCTCTGGGTTTCACATAGCTTTGTATGTTAGGTAGAGATCACCTTTGAGTAGGCGATATACGACGGAGTAAAGCTGGAGTTTCTTGAGAAGGTCTGCGTAGGGCATCTGTTTGAGGCCTGTAATCCTCTTTGTGAGGTATTTCTGTGGCCTTTTCAGTTGTTATAGATGTCTTGTGAGGTACATACCAAAAGGGGCGTTGTACTCTGTAATGGGTCTAATGAGTGGAACAATGACCTCTTTTTTTCTGGATGAGAAACCTTTTGTGATGAGGTGTGCCAAGTAGAAGGATTTCCTGACTACTGCGGCGATGTGATTATCAAAGGAGAGATTACTGTCCACCTGTGTCCCAAGGTCTCTTATCACACTTTTGGTGTTAAGTATATTACCGCCTATGTTGTAGTTCATGGGTACAGAGTTTTTACCAAAGGGGATGACAATGCACTTTTTGGCATTGAGCTTGAGGCCATGGCTTTGACACCAGGCATCTGTCTCAGTGAAGCCCTTTTGTAGGATGTCCACATCATTAGGAGTTTCAATTATGGCTCCTAGTTTGCAGTCATCTGCGAACTTCGTTAGCCAAAGATCTTCTGTGTTAGCCTGTACTTCAGAGAAGTAGATACCAAACAGGAGATGACCCAGGACTGAACCCAATGGTACTCCACTTGTCACTGGTCTGAAGTTGGATTTGGAGTCTGCTACTTTCACAGTGTGGGTTCTGTCAGTGAGCCATTTGGCAGCCCATCTTGTGACATAGGGATTTATACCTAGTTTAGTGAGTTTATCTATAATTCCAGAGTGGGGGATGGTGTCGAAAGCCTTGGCAAGATCTAGATAGGCTGTGTGAACCACCTTACCCTTGTCTACGGCTTTGGTGACTGCTTCAAAGAAATCTATCAGGTTTAGGAGAAATGATCTGCCTTTTACAAACCCGAACTGGGTGGGGTCCAGAGTTTGGAGATTACCAATGTTTTTGTTTATAAGTTCCATGATGATACGTTCCATGGCCATGCAGACCAGGCTCATCAGGCTAATGGGGAGGTAGTTCCTGGGGTCCGTGGTGGCTCCCCCCTTGTGGAGTGGGATAACTGTATCAACACAGTTACTGCTGAAAGATTTCATCAGAAACAGTAGTCTGACTACACACGAGCACAAATGAAAAGTCATATGGTTATGTCAGGAGGGCAGCCAAGTAATACATGCATGAAGCAGTAATGTGAATAGAACGGGCTGCTTCCAGAGGTGTAAAAGGTAAAATTAGTGACAAACTTCAGATTTATATAGGAACGGATAGAAGAAGCCCAGTCAGATAGCACTGGATTCAGAAAAGTACTTGAAGAAGACAGATGCCTGTGCTGATGTATTAGAACATCTTGTATGTTTTAACTAGATGAACCTTGAGATTTGTTGTGTGGACTGCATCCACGCGTCTGTTCACCTACATTTCTGTTTCCCTGTTTATACTACTAGTTTGATAGTGAAACAATCCATCATGTGTCAAGTTACTGTACTAAAGTCAGTCATGGGGATACAACAGACTTACTCTAAGAACTATTCTTTCTTCCAGTTATGTTTCATAGAAACTATGAATGCATTATAAAGTAAAAGATGAATTTCAACCAGTGGTCTTTTGTTTTACTGACTCAGATATGAAAAGTACACTTCTCTGAAAGGGTCAGCCTACCCTTACATAGCAAATATTGTCCCAGTAACATGTGAAAAAGGAGATAACACAAAAAGTTGAAAACAATACACTGTTGTATATAAAGTGTTCAGATCCTATTAGTTTATAAACACAGCTTTTGTTGCCATCCTAAGTTTTCTCCATTCATATCTACTGGAATCAGTTTCTGATTTTTTTGACTATTTGCAGAAAGCAGTATGTCGATGCTTATGTGGATTATGTATTCAATACCTCTGTGAAGAAAAACTTTGAAGATTTTGCTTATGGATTTAAAAAAGGATGCAGTAATGTCATGTGGGCAATGTTTGTTCCTGTTGAACTCATGGCAATAATCCATGGAAATACAGTATATGACTGGGAACAATTGGAAAAGGTAACCAAATTAGATTTCGTTTACCTGTTTAGTACCAATTGTTATTTTATCTAAAAGATTCATAAGATTTCTGACTGATGCCTGCATATGGTGTAGGATGCAGGATTATTAAAATGTTAATTGCAATGGTAGCAGGGATTTTATAACAATTAATCAAACTTTTAGCATTTTCTCTCTCTCTCTCTCTCTCTCTCTTGATTTTATGTACAGATACTTGAACCACAAGTGAGTTAAATACCTCACAAGACCACTGCAAGTGTTAGCTACATAAACTAGTGACATAAAGACTGATTACACATAACCATCTCTGCCTGTCATCACAAACTTCTATCATTACTTCCTGTGGTCATCGGAATGTTATCAAATGCCCAGCATTTCTTACCTTATTATTAAGCCCTTCTCAATTTAAATGTTTAAAGCTTATATTTAATAATTCATGACACGCTAAGTGTATATTGTTACACAGTACAAGTCTGATGGCAGGCGTTCTCATTGTTTTGTCTCCCCACTGGTATGTATCAGTCCACAAAGGTTCCCAAATGATGGCATGAAGTCTGCAAGTGTTGGCTAGTATGTCAGTAGAACCATAACTGGGATGTATTTCTATTCTGCAGAGTGCCCCCATTTGAAACTGAAGCCTATACTCCCCTCCACAGATGCAAGAAATGTATATGGCTTTCTAAGAATACCATGTATTGTCCACTGTCCTTCCTTTACATCAGTCTGTCCAGCAAGCCTTACTTCATTACTTTCTTCCCCCCATAAATCTCACCTGCCTTAACTGCTTCAAGAGCCTCCTCCTCCTCCTCCTCTCTGTCTTATTCCCCTTAACTAAATACCCCCCACAGTGAGATTCCCCAGGCAAGCACTTGTTATCCATTCACTCAGTTTCCACACACTTTCAGGGTTCATATCACATAAATGTATGCCCCACCCTAGGCATTGCACAATAACAAAAATTCTACCCAGTTTCAGTGACCGTCTTTTGCAATCAAGGACAATCAATGTGTTCATTTTGTGTTTCATACTACCCTCCTCTTGAAGTTAAAAAGACTCCCATTTGTACCCTACACATTACCTCTGCTTCATCTATGACTTATCTTGCTTTGAACACTTTCAGTGATAGTGAAGAATTTCATACTACCTCCCTTGTTATTTCTGTCAGTGCAGGAATAAAAGTATCTTTACTGCCCTCTCACCTCTTTTAGTAGTAATAAGAGACACAATTACACTACTCTGCATTCTCTGTCTCCAGGTGTTATCAAGATGTCTCTATTTCCTCCTCCCTCTTGTCTGTATTCTCTTCTAAGCTTGCATTATGCTTTGTTCCATTCTCAGGGTTACACATTCCCAAAAGCTTTCACATATTTTGCTCCCCAGGTAATCTTCACAATCGTATGCACACTCTTCTTCATGTCTCTACAGCACCTTCCAAATTCACAACACCTGTCTCCTTCCTACTTATTACTCTGTAGGAAACAGCACCTTATCACTTACCAAGCACCCTGACCCAGCATTCTCTTCTCTCCAAACCACAGTGTCAAGATACTCCTTAATCTCAGTAACTCACGCACTTGCGTATGCATGCACATAAACATACATACACACACTCATATAAATACTCCATTAAGCGCAGCATCACATCTGACCCCTAACCTCTATCTAACCCATCCAGATTTCTAAAATCAAATCTTCCTCATCCTCCCATTGTACTCCTTCTTCTGCTATGTGGGGATGTTCAATCAGCATTACATAAATTGCTGCTTATGAATGCAGGCAACATAATCAACAAACCAAAGTAATTATGATGCTTGGTTGTCTGCTGATTCCCCTAAAACAGTAACTATTACAAATTTCTTGGCTAAACCCTCCATCAGAGACCAGGCTATAGGTACTTATTTCATTGGGCATGTAAAAAGATTGCAGGAGGGACCCTTACCTTCCAGAAGCCCCATCTATATCTTAGTGTTGGATAAAATTCCATTTTAAATGAATGCTTATCAAGCTTTTGGGTCTATATTACATCGGCGAACCCCCTAAATATCGAACACCTCTTCGTCAAAACTTCATCCATCGAACAATTATTTCAGTGAAACAGTTTCCCACAGTAAGTAAAAAGTTGGCCAACCTATCAAGTACACTAAAAACGGCATTTTAAAACCCACACCCCCTAACTAAATATACCAAATCAGAGATCGCATTACAGTGAGAAAAAGGGCAAACTGCCAGTAATGGCCCACCAGTTACTTACTGTGGGAAGAAGTTCACTAAAACGATCATGCAACAGAAGAAGACTTCAACAAATAGGGTTCAACGGAGAGGAGTTTGAGGATTAGTAATTTTGCCTAGCTTTTTTTCTAAATAAGGCTCACAGTTTCACCCTATTTTGACTTATCTCCCCCTTCCAGGTTCTCTGGCAAATTTAACACGCTCCTAAACTCTGTTGTCAGAGTTGCTGAGTCAAACAAAAATTTAATAATACAAGAGATTTTAATATCAATGATTTTAGTACACCTAGGACTGAGATCACTGGAGGCCTTGGCAGATTTAGGCCTTGTCCAAACAATAAATGAGTCAGCAAGTCATACTGTAAAGAAACAATCCACACAGAAGGCACCCCAGCCGAGGATTGAACCAGAGAACCTCTTGCTGTGAGGCGGCAACGCTAACCACTGCACCATTGTAGCCGCCCCAATATAGACCCATATATAATACTTCAAAAACCAATGACATGACATCAAGTGAAGCCTTAGAAGTTTTTGAGGAAAACTATCTTTGATATTTGCACTTTCATCATTATCTATAATAATAATTACATAATTAAGAATATGTTTTTGTATTTATTTAACTATCTCAATAAACATACCTTCATAGAGAAATGTCTTGTTTTCTACTGAAAGCTAATATCTGGTTAACAAAATGTTCTAACAGTATATGTTTAGGTTGTATAGTTTCCAAGATATGACAATTTGTTGATGAAAATTTAGCTGAAAATATAATTTAGGCTTGTGTGCGTTTATAGACTGTGAATGAACTGACTATATCCCTCTATGGAATACTTCTTACTGATAACATTGCTATTTGTACAGCTTTAATATCTTTTATTGTTCATAAAATATTTTAATTTGTTTATCTTATTCTTTTTAAGTTAAGTTTTCTGAAAATGCTTTGGAATGTAAGATGTGTGTAGGATGCTGAAGGTGTGAAATTCCACATTACATAGGTGCTAATGAGTTAATTAAATTGAGAGATAAAAAATGTAGTAATGGAAACGAGGTTGAACTATTACTTTGAAAAATGAAGTAAACAAACTGGACAGACAAATTAAACAGTGTGTGAGAGAAGATCAGGAAAATGTGAAGAAATGTTATATAAAGACTTGAGTATTACAGTGTGATAGGAATAAAGACATAGAAATTGAAAAACTGCATAGATATGTATTCTCAAATACACCAGATTATAGATATGTTTACAGAATATATTTTTTTAGATTTTACAGACTGTAACTATCTCAGTTTAAGTTTTGCCATTACTTAATTACTTTCCAAGAATATTGTGTTATTTACAATAATATTCAATAACTCTGTACATTTTTGTCTGCTATTTTCCTGTCATCATAGTGATTATTTCTGGCATTCTACCATGTCTAGTAAAATAATTTTGTGTAATTATTTATTCCTGCACAATCTTTGGATGAATCTACCTTCTTTTGTTTTGGTCTTCAAATATATTATTCTCTGAAAAAATATTACTTCCTCTAAAAACATTTTGATCCTCAGGCTGCAGTAGTTTTTTTTCACTACACCATCTTTCCTGTATAAACTTCCTAAGTCCTATGCATCTCTTTTACTATGTATACATTTAACATATTCCTTTCACCCTAAGGAAGTAGTTTCTTTATTTGATGCATCAGTTTTATTGCATTTTGCTACCATAGATGCTACACTTCACTGTGATGCATTTACCTTGAAAACTGCAATGAATTCTGTTATACTTTGAATCTTATTGAAATATGTTTCAACTGGTTTCCAAACAATGCACTTATACTATCTGAAGTGATAAAACAACTTCTTTGTCGTGTTACTTTATAACTACAGCCCTAAAAGATTAATGCACTATTGATCCCTACCAGGGAATACATCTCTTGCCTTGGTCTCTGCCATCAGTCCTACCCTATGAGCTAAACAATAATTTGGGTATTTAATCCTTGTTGTTTCCGCTGTTGAATGTATCCTTAATACAAAACTAGTTTTAAATTTGCACCCCTTTAAATTAGCATCCCTGCAAAGAAAAACAATCACCTATCTGTGAACATGTCTATAGCATCTTTGTTGGGCTCTTCTTTTACAGTTTTACTTTGTTAACCAGTCTGTATGGTACATTTATGATATTCCTCCTTTAAACTGCAGTAATGACGTCAGAATGGCTCACAGTATTACTTTTACAATAATTAAATTTCCCATAATACTAATGTCTGGTTATCCATCCTCTCCAAACTGATTCCTACTACCTTACACAAAAATTGATATCTAATTGGGGAATGATTAACAAATTACAATTTGATTACATCCAGCCACAGTATGCAGCTGCAGATTTTAGTTACAACGAACCTCTGCTGAGTCTACCTTGTCCATTATTTCAGAAAATAATGCACCAAAATGCAGTTTCTTATTCCTCTCACCCTTTTCTAGCAACAACTGACAGTAATTGAGCACTTATTTATGTTTTGAGAAGATTTTTCCCAGATATGATGTTACACAACGCTATGACTTTTCCCAGTACCTGTTTGAGACGTTTCAAAACTATCTTTTGCACATTTTGTAAATGGCTTTCCTCACTCAGTACATCTCTTTTTATCAATTGATATAAAGGTTTAGCCATCTGAGTGCCTTTCTTAATAAAAGTTCTACAAAAGTTCACTATCCCCAGAAACTGTCTAAAAGCTACTTTCGATTTTAAAATACAGTAATGTTGAGATCAGTCATTTTTTGTATATCATGTCCCTTGACTACTCAAACAGTAACCAAGAATTGTACTTTTTCTAGAGCCGTCTATGCCTTCAGAGTGCTTAGTTTTAAAGCACTAGTTTCAATGCCATCTGGGTCTGTGTTGCCCCTCATTAATAACTTATGTTTTGTAATACCATATAACTAATTACTCCCATATTAAACCATAGTTTGTAAGTATACTGCACTTTCAAAAATACGGACAGTATTTTTTGTTTATTATTTATTTTTTACTTTGTTTTATTTGTCTTTGTTTACTGGGAATGTCCGACTGGGTAATATCTATTTTCAGTGGAGGCCCGGGGGAGAAAAGCTCCATTTGCTTACATTGCAATATACTAAGTTTCTTTACAGTTATGTACAGACAGCATTTACATTTCTGTTTGCATTTATAACAAACAGTAATTATAGTCTTATTTACATTTATACACAGTAATCACATTTGTACATACAAATTCTAAGGTTTTACAGAGGTGGAAGTTACTAAAGAGAAAGCACACATACAGCTTAGTGGATTGTACAGTCACCAGTTATGTATAATTTTTTTTTTCACATTTCAGTGAAAGGTTGAGAATACTATGTATAAGGAGAATATTTGGATAGTATTGTACAGTGAAAAAGTTTTAACCCTGTGATAAGCATGTAGTACAGGACCAGGATTGGTTAAGACGTTGTTTAAGCAGAGATTTATAACTACTGTTTGTTGGGGAGTTTTATTTGCATAGGGATACTATTCTAGAGTTTAGCAATAAACTGGGAGTAGAGTGAGTATTTAATGAAACAATATGTGAGGGGCGGAGGCCGAAATCCCTGAGGGAGTACTATTCGTATATACTGTTTCCTTTGAAAAGAGAACAATAGGAACAGGCCAGAACCCATTTTCAGATGTTAGGCTTGGGACATATAATCTGCTTCTGACAATTTTTCTTTGCTGATGTATAGAATAGTGTTGATCCCAGGATTTGTCATGGGGGTTACCTAGTGCACATACCAAAGTAAGACAATATTTTAGCAAAAAACACAAAAACTGACCACAATTCTACTTTATTTAAACCTTCTTGATCTATAACAATAACAAACCCCACTTGTTAAAACCACCAATTGAAAACAGTTTAAAATGGCGTCACAGACATTAATAAATAGCACATTGTTCTTAAAACATGAAACTTGTTTATGTAATAACTGAGCTCCAATTCATTTCTTGATTCAACCCAAATGGAACTAGGGGCATTATATTTCAATATAAAACAAGTTTCCTTAAATCTTAAAGCATGTTTAATATCACTTCTTTCCTATCTATATTAGCAAACCTGTAGACTATACCTGCCTTCAAATCTTTATATTCCGAATTCTGACACCCATAAAAGTGTTCAGCCAAGGGACTTCTAAAATCTTTTTTCTTTATATTACTAAAAAGTTCTTTCAGTCTTAGTGAAAAATCTTTGTTTTGTTTCACCAAAATATGCCATACCATATGCACGTTATAACATGAACTACATTACTGGTTTCAAAAAAATAGTAATACTTTGTGGTTATTAACTATAATTTTCTTATTTATTTTCCATTAAACTGCACATGCTAAAACAACCACAGTAATGTTTTGTTATATTATTTTTAGCCAAAATTCTACTAGTTAATGTCTATGTACCAGTTTATAAAATCATAAATCTTTTAAGTCAAATGTTTTTAAGTCATTAATCAATTAAATAAGTGGCCAACATTGTTTAAGAGATTTATATAGATATTTTGTAAATGCTGTATATTGCATAACAAAATAAATAGCATCATATATCATTAACTGGGTTACTGTTTTGTTATATTGTATGACCATTTAGCACCTTTTATTACTATCTCCAGCCTTCCTGTAAGCTTTTAATATATCTTCCACTTACATACTACAATTACATCTACTTCTTAAAAAAATGACTAAATAGTAAGGCACCTGTTCATGTTTTAAGATGATGACTGTTGGCGTGTAAGAATGTGCTTGTACTCAATTGCTTATGATGTATTTTAGTTAGAACTTATTGGTCATTGTTCCCTTTACTGTTAAATGTAAAAATGAAATTTCATACTTGTTCACCACTGATGTAAACCGTAAATTAAATCGGCAATCTTTTAGCCCTTCAGGAAGTTTATACAATTTCAATTCTTTTCCCTTACATATTAAGAATAAAACATTTATATAACACATATACAGTTATATTAGTCCATAAAAATATGTATTGTACATATGTTCCAATTCAAATGAACCCATATTCAAATTTGAATAAGCATAAATTGCAGTACTACATTTCTGTCTATATATCCCTTTATCCAATATGAAAAAAAAATGCATAATTGAGATATAAAGCTATTTAATTTTGTTTATATACTTTGCATAAAGTTGTATCTTTATAGTGAGGAAGTACAGCTGATTTTAATAATGCATAATAAAAGATGAAAGTTTATCCTTGGATCCTCATACCTAACCCTTACTCAAAAATTATGATGAAGATGGTGCTGCTTGCTGAAACCAAAGTCTGATTAATGCACCTTTTCAGCACTCTATTAACTTATGTGCAGTTACTAATAAATTGTAACAGACGACACGTATGATACTGTCACAGTTTACAGCTTTTAATGTACCACGTTTATCTTTTCAACACGTGTATGAATGATAGCTTTTATTCTCCATTTACCTCAGAATAAACATGTTCCTACATGTACCAAATCTAACAAAAATCAGATCTAATATCATATACTTTCAATGTCCTTTATATCCATTTTTGTACCATTCAGATCTGATCCATGAAACAGTCTGTTGATATTAATACTATTGGAATTCATTTGATGCCATGCAGTCTGTTGATAAGCTACTTTGTGTTCTGTTTCAAGGTGAATTATGTGACAACCTTAAATGTTCAGGGAGTCATTTCTGTTAGGAATTTGTTTCTGTTTCCAACCGGTAAGGAGTTTTTCATTCCTGCACCTGGTTTTCTTATCTGTAATTCTCTTTGAAACTTGTACCAAGCACAGAATCTTAGTATTACACACACAGTTGGATGCCTTTTATTTTCTACTTATTTTTTAGCTAAGAGAAATATAACTCTTTAATGTATACAAGCTAACAAACAGAAATGTACATGCATCTAAGTGACTATATTTTACAGAAAGAAGCGTACATGTACTATTATTGATGCACTATTATAAGTGTCTAAATATATATCAAACAGTTCTCCATTTTTGTTTTAAAATACAAAAACAGTTTACATTGATATATATTCTTTGGTCAGATCATAATTTTCATCATGATTTACAGAGTACACATTATGAAACAAAACCTTTAGTTTTCGTTTGATACAAGTTAAAACACAGTTCCATACTGTCAACACAATGATAACAAACATTACTACCAGAAGCAGATGTATAATCCAGTCTAACAACTTTTTCATTTTGAAGACCATCCTCTAAAAATGTTCCACCAGTTACGGGCTGTATCTGTTTCACTTTTTTTTACTAACTTGATTAGTTTATTTTTTACCATTACAGAATTTAATTCATGACTTAGGATTGTTCTGTTAACCTTTTGCAACTGTTTAATTAGCTGTTTACTTTCATTTATGACTCTATACAGTGATTCTAGTGAAAATCCTACATTAATCATTGACATTGTCTGTGGATTCCATTGCAAAGGCATTACAGCCTTGTTTTCTGGAGTAAACACTCATGTGTCATTATACCATATTAAATGGGTAAGGTTAATGAGACAACCTACAAAAGGACATTGTTTAGTAAATGCTAAACTTTGGTCACAGTGCATATAAACTGTGGTCCTACCTCTGTATACATTTCAAAACTAGAAGGTAAAATTGTCCATTTACATAGATTTATGGAATGTTGTAAAAAACATGGTTCATGTACTGGTGAGTGCTGACCACACACCAGTCCATTAGCTGTATGAGTACAATATTTAATTTTGTGAGTTCTGTTTTGTAAATCCATATAATTTCCCTCTAGCTAGGGTAACCAATACTGGTATGGATAGAAAGGCGGTCCAAAAGCTAGTGGTAGAACTATGACATGACACATTCTTGCTGAACTTGTTGCATTATAATGTGTAACTTTTCCTGTGTAGTACGATTTGTGTAAACTGTTTGCTGCCCATGTATTTCAACCCAATTAGTACTTGGGATCTATTTTCATTGCTAGACATTAATTTTATCTGCACTGAATTTTTTTTGCATTTGTACATACAAGGACTGTAAAGTACATTTACTCAATCTACAAATTTAGTAACATTAATATTAAACCCTAATCTGCTAATTAAAGAATCATTAAAATGTTGCAGAAATTCCTTCTGAAAATGAACATGTTCTTTTTATGATGCCTATATAGTAGGTCACCATTGTGCCTGTAAATGTACTGTTTGTGAAATATCCTGTCCTGCCAGTTTTAATCTGCTTGCCAATATTTCTATGTCAATTAGGTTTAATGCCCCTAAGCCTGTATCCATACCCTGTAAGAGAGTATAATTCCAGGCTGTTTGTCTTCTACAGCCAGTAGTGTCAGGAGGGAATGAAATATTAAAATGTACTACTGTTTTTTGGTAGTTTTACCCCACTACCATACACGTTGATGGCGCCCTGATTACTTGATCAAAATTGGCTGTGAGATTATTATTACAAGTTCTGATAAAAATAAGGCAAGGATGTCTTCCATTGATTACTGAATATAAAGACCAGTATGTTTCCCTCTTGTACCTTTATTGTAGTCCCCTCTGAAGTACTGTCAGTGTAAAATTGAAAGAGTGCCCTTTCCCCCTGTAGTATGCAGCATTTCATTGCAGTATTGTTTTGTAATGATATATTTGCTTCACGCTGTGAGAATTTAATGTATGCATGCCTTCTGGCTGTTTTCCAGACTGTGACACTCTAGTCTAAGTAAAGGTTTCCCACATGGCATTTGTGTTCCCCTGGATGCAAGAAATTACCTTGAGTTCTGTTTGTAGTATCATTTGCCCAATACAACTTTATATTATTCTTATTATTATAACTTCTAGCTTTCCACAGTCACTAGGTCCTTTAGACCACAGGTTTGGAAATTGTTGTTGTAAATGCTGCCACACATCCTCACTGTCTGTATTTACATGTCCTATAGGCTTGTCAGGTTTTTCAGGTAGAGAGATTGCACAGCAAACTGCACTTACCTCTCCCTCTACTGTTTCCCTGTCTCCCATCCACAAAAATACTGTTAGGTAAATCAATTACTATGCCCAAAGGTCCTAAAATATTCATACCACTAATGGTAGTTGAACAAGATGGATGGTTTAAAAATGCACCTTTTTCATCTCTGTCCTTCTTGGTGAAATTTTATGTTTACAACTTAGCTACTTACTGCATATCATCCTGTGCCATTAAATGCAGAAATGCAAACCTTTTTTTGTAGGATTTACGGGTAACTGTCTATTTGTGTTGGATACAGCTACTCTTGTGTCTAACATTTTGCCATAGTGACGCCTCCACCCAGATATCAATCAGTGGTCGTCCGTCTCGGCCCTTTTTAAAGGTAGTCAGGAAAGATACTAGGGCAGGGAGAGCACACCCCTATTGTAAGAGAATCCACTCACCCTCACTTTTATTGTGGTACACTGCATGCTTTTGTTTGTCATCTTCAATTTCTTTACATAACTGCTGCCTAGCTATTCCCTCTGCCTGCTCTTCCAAGTACTTTGGATTTACAGGCGAAGCTGCCTGAAAATCTACTGGGCATACTTCCCATTTCCCTGTGTATTGATGACCCTTATAGCTGTCTTTACCAATATTATAAGGTCTCTGTGCATTGACTTGTTTATCTGACTTGTCTTGTGAATGTTTTGGCTCTGTTTTTGGAAACACACCCTGTTCTTCCTTCTTTTTATTCCAAACTTTGTAATGATCACAATCTTGCTTAGCATGCCCTATTTCTTTTTGCAGAACAAACATGTTGGTACCTTTTGTTCATTATCTGTATTTGATCCTGGTGCTAGGGATACAGAAGCAGGAGCTGGTGGTGCTGATGCAGCTTTTTCTGATGGTGGTTGGACATACCACCGTTGACTTCCATGGCTTATTACTACACTGATTACCTCAAATTGCTCACCCCTTCATCTAGTGCAAAGATAATGTGTGAGAATAATGCCCCATCATCAGCCATAATCTGTCCCATCATTAGTTTTTGTACCAAATCAATGAGGATGTGTGAATTTTCTTCATAAATGCATTTGATATCCCCTGGGACCTCTTTTACTTGCTGCAAGAAGCAATGTGTTAACTGTTTTTGTATTTCTGGTTGTTGCACATCCCTGTCTGACTTTGATATATGATCTGAAATGCAAGTCTAAATTGCTTGGCTTGTTCCATTAATTTGTCTGAGATGGTGATTTTGAAATTATCTAACAGCTTAGCTGTGAGAGGCTGCCCTTGTGTATATGCCATAAGAATGGCTGTCATACATCCAACTTTACTGTTTAACTGATGTGTCTTGCTTTAACTGAATGAAAGCTTTAAAACATCTGTGAATAAAAATCCAGAAACATCTGAGTAATGGATCTGTCCAAACATCAGATCCTGCTGTATATGCTACCCATTCTTCAAATGCAAGAATGTTATAAAATATGCCTTTCTTATCATTCCACTGCAGTAAAGTTTGTAACAATCTGGACTGTGTATACAGATCAGCTGTAGTTCCCTGTTTTATGATTTGAACTGGCTTTATTTTTTCCAGTTCTTCTTTTAACTATTGTATTCAAGCATTAGCTCATATTAGCTTATCCTGAGCCTCACTATCCAAATCATGTTGTCTCTGTAACTATTGCTTAATAACTGAAATGTCTTCCTTTAATTCTTTACATTCTTTATGATACTTTTCAAGAGACTCTTCTTTTGATTGCAGGGGCCCTATGTACTTTTGACACAGTTTTGTATGGCATCTTTGAACTCCCTGAACTCACACTGTCTGTCTCTCAGGAATTTATTAAACTCTTCTGTTAATTTATCATGAGCCCCATTTCTGTCCTTCTCTGATTTTTTCTTGCCTAGCAGCTTCATTCCACTGTCGTACATACTCTTTAAAAGGTGTAATAAGATGTATAGGAAATTCTGTCAGTAATTAATATGACAGTTGTTCTAAAATACAATAAATCATTTCAAAACATTGCCCACCTTTAATGTGACCTATAACCTGTACAATTCAATTGAAAAACAAACAAATCTGTTAGGGGAAGTAGTATAAAAAAATAAAAAAAGGACAATAAGCTGGTTGCATAAGTGTGCACACCCTTAAACTAATACTTTGTTGAAGCACCTTTTGATTTAATTACAACATTCAGTCTTCTTGGGTACACATCTACCATCAATTAAAGAGACTCCGATTAACCCCAAATAAAGTTCAGCTGTCCTAGAGGATTTTCCTGACATTTACTCAGTTGCCTGCTACAGCAAAAGTTATGGTTCACAGAGAGCTTACAAAACATCAAAGAGATCTCATTGTTGGAAGGTATCAGTCAGGAGAAGGGTACAAAACTTTTCCACAGCATTGGGTATACCATGGAGCACACTGAAGACAGTCATCAAAAAGTGGAGAAAATATGGGACAACAGTGACACTGCAAAGAACTGGGCAACCCTCCAAAATTGATGAAAAGACAAGATGAAAACTGGTCAGGGAGGCTTCCAAAAGACCTACAGCAACACTGAAGGAGGTGCAGGAATTTCTGGCAAGTACTGATTGTGTACTACATGTGACAACAATCTTCCGTATTCTCCATATGTCTGTGCTATGGGATAGGGTTGCAAGATGGAAGCCTTTTCTTACACCGAAACGCATCCAGGCCCGGCCAAAATTTGCAAAACAATACATAGTCTCCCAAAACCATGTGGAAAAATGTGTTATGGTCTGATGAGACCAAAGTTGAACTTTTTGGCCACAATTTCAAAAGGTACATTTGGCGCAAAAACAACACTTTAAGTCACCAAAAGAACACCATCTCCACGGTGAAGCATGGTAGTGGCAGGATCATGCTTTGTGGTTGCTTTTCTTCAGCTGAAACTGAGGCTTTAGTCAAGGTGGAGGGAATCATGAACAGTTCCAAATACCAATCACTTTTGGCCCAAAACCTTCAGGTGTCTGCTAGAAAGCTGAAGATGAAGAGGAATTCCACCTTTCAGCATGACAGTGACCCCAAACATATGTCCAAATCAATAAAAGAATGACTTTACTAGAAGAAAATTGAAGTTTTGAAATGGCTTAGCCAGAGCCCAGACCTAAATCCAATAGAAAATCTGTGGGGTGACCTTAAGAGGGCTATGCACAAGAGATGCCCTCACAATCTGACAGATTTGGAGTGCATTTGCAAGGACGAGTGGGCAAATATTCCTAAGTCAAGATGTGCCATACTGATAGACTCCTACCCAAGAAGACTGAATACTGTAATTAAATCAAAAGGTGCTTCAGCAAAGTATTAGGTTAAGGGTGTGCACACTTATGCAACCATATAGATAGATAGATAGATAGATAGATAGATAGATAGATAGATAGATAGATAGATACCTGTGTGTGTCTGTGTGCGTGCGTGTGCATGCGTGTGTGTGTGCGTGTGTGTATGTGTGTGTATATACATATATATGTGTGTGTGTGTATATATATATATATATATATATATATATATATATATATATATATATATATATATATATATATATATATATATGTGTAGAGAGATCTATGTGTGTGTGTGTGTGTGTGTGTGTGTGTGTGTGTGTGTGTGTGTGTATGTATGTAGAGTGCTGAGAAGTCTGTATATCAGCTACCCTTCCATTTATCAGTACTTTTAAGTACTCAAATCATTAAACGTCATACATTGTTTGATTGAATTATTGATAATTAATTTTCCTTTCTTTTAAGTCATACATCCTTTGTGTATCACTTTTCAAAAAACTGCTGAAAATTTTGAAGTAATGATTCCTTTCTTTTTCTCCTTTCGTTATCATCTCATTTGCAGTAAGGATGCCTTCTTGACCATTACACTTTCATATAATTTTAATTATTTTTAGTGAGGTCTATTCATACTAATAGCTGAAAGCAGCACCTGTTTACTGGGATATTCTGATTTCTAATGTCTTATATTTAAAATGAGTCATTTTTTTAAATCCTACAGGATGATTATTAACGGAAATAGTGGCCCGTCTGTAACAAAGATAGGACCCTCTGACTGTATATTTTTAATCAGCATATTTAATTTGTCATCTTTTACATAAAAATTTCTAGTTTGAAGGGTTCAGTGGCCTAACCATGCAAGCTTTTCATCTTCATCTTATGGGGAACAAATGACCTTCAGAACATCACCCTCCTTTTTAAGTAAAAGTTTTTGTTTAAACATCAAATAAGACATGGGAGGAAAAAGGCAAGGAAAAGAAAAGAAAGGACATAGGAATAGAGGCACCAGTTAGGCATATATTGTTAGCAAGTACAGCTTATACTAGCTTAATATTAAACAAAATATTAATAACTGATCCGTATTAAGATATTACAAAATACTGTTCATGTATATGAATATTAAATTATTCTTTCGGCTTTTTCCCGGTTAGGGGTCGCCACAGCGGAACTCCGGTCCGCTAATGATTGGCAGTAGATTTTTACATGACGAGTTGCTGGCCCTGATGCACAACCTTCAATGAAGGTATGCCCATTCATGCATGTCTACACACAGAAGACGCTCATGCTGAGAATCGAACAGGACAACGTCGTACTGTGAGGCGACAATGCTACCGCAGCACCACCACCATTAAATTATCATAAACCTTATTCTTTGGCAGTAGGCACACAAAACCAATTTTAAATTATTGTGGGGATTCAAAAAGAACCCCACAGCTTGCAGACCTGGCTGTGGTAAAAAGGTCCTATTTCCGTGATGCAATATTTTGTGATTCAGAGACACATTAGCTTTAATTAAGAAAAATCTCATTCTTGGCTAATGTGCATGTCTCTGAATTACCATTAACTACCATGAGTGCAGTAGTTAACACTGGTGAAAGCATAATGTTAGCTCAGGTAATGCCCCCACCCCCCCAATTCACTCTCACACAGTACATACATTCAAAGACATACCCCACATACCCCGTACCTATCCCTGAGTTTAAAGAATGTTCCTGATGTGTCGTCTTACATTTTCACTGGCCTCATAAATCATGTATGATTACAAATATACTTTAGTCATCGATGCAGACATTAGAGTTTCAGACTTTTTAGCCTTCAGTAAATGCATGCAAATGCAAAAGCTGTTACTCTAGCAACTTTGTACATTTATAAGAGAAATAATTAAAATTCATTCCTGATTATGTATCTTGGTCCCACCATTAATTTTGGTTTTATCTACATTTTTTGCACCATGAAATTGACAGGTGTAGTTATATGTGCCCTGTCCTTCTCCCTCATAACCACAAACTGCTTCACGGATTGAATACTGCCCAACAAGTTCATCGTATTTCACTGTTGCAGTCAATACACTTGGGTTATCCTGCTGGCAGGCTACCCGCAGTCGGCCTGAATTCCAAAGCCTAGGTCCTGTGTCGGTTGCTGTCGCCTCTTCCCTGACGTTAGTGCGCCAGGGGTATAAAAGATGCAGCCGATGCCATTTTCTTCAGTCTTTCTTGCCGCGCGGTGCCCGAAGCAAAAGCAGTTCGCAAGTGCCGGTCGGCCGACTCCTGAGATTTTCAAAGGCGAATTTCAGATCCGAAGTCTTCATTAAAGCCAAGTACCCCACCCCATTGGGGAAACTTTTTTCTTGCTCCAGACCGATGTCAGAAAAAGTTAACAATTGTATTTCTTGTGGGAAGCAAATACCTCATAAGGATTTTCATTCTTACTGTATTCCTTGCCTAGGCCCTGATCACAATGTTGCTAGCTGTCGGTTTTGTGCTAGATTTAACCAATGCACTGTTAAGCGTTGGTTCGATTTTGCCTTTCATTACTTTGGCCAAAGATTCAATTACATAATGCTGTCAGAACAGCCGATGACCGGAGTTTATAGAAAACACAAGGAAAAAGAAAAGGACAGGCATCCGAGGTCCAAAACCGATGACGAGGCTGCCGCTAAGCCAGTCACCAGTTCGCCAATTCTCAGTGAGGCGCTTTCGCAGCCCCTGGCGCCCACTACCTCAGAGCCACAGGCTGCTGATGACTCCCACGTGGAGCCAGCTAGGCCTCTGGATATTCAAGGTATTGGATTCTCGGAAACTATTCCCTCAGATGTGTCCGGAGCCGCTGAGCAGGCATCGGCTTCTGAGGGTGTTTTCAGACCTACACAGTTATATGCAAAGCCTACTTCAGCTTCCAAAGCAAAGACTAAAGAAGTATTAAAGACAAAGAAACAAGTACAGCATTCTCCTGGACAGACTACCATGCCTAAAAAACAGATGCTCAAAATGGCTGAAGACCTAATTACCTTGATCAGGGGTTCCCATCCCCCTCCTGACAAGAGGCCTAGGCAAGAGATAGAATATGAATCTTCAGATCAGGTTTCCATTTCCTCTGACTCCTCTTCTGAACAGGGATACTCTCTTCCTCCTTACGAGGATTCTGATGCTGAGGAATCTATCCCTTCAGCCTCACCACCTGAGGATTATTCTTTTGGGGAAACCCTGCATACCATGAGGGAGCACTTCCACTGGGAGAGCCAAGACTGCTCAGAATCTAAGAAAAGGCTTAGAGATTTTTTTTTACTTCCTCAGCACAGGCCTTTAGCTATTCCTCCTGTGTTAGACATTGTAGATGATGTATTTTCAGAGTCCGGCCTTTTTCCTGACTCTTTACCTCCGGCCCCTGTTAAACCAGAGAGACACTACAGGGTTCCAGATTCACATAAATTTCTTTATAAAAACCTTGCTGCTGACCCAGAAACTATTTCTCCGGGTCCCAAAGGGGTCAAGGCTTCTACTGCAAAAAACCCTATCCCCTCTGATAGAGATTCAAGGGCACTGGACAGATGGGGAAAAAAGGTTTGCACTTCTGCTACTTTGGCTGTGAGGGCTTTAAATTGTCAATTTCATATGCTTAAATATCAGCAATACTTAATGTCACTGTTAAAACAGAAAATGTCAAATTCTGATTGTGCATAAAATAAGGAAATGCAGGATTTATTGCATGCAACTGAACAAGTGGGAAAGCATACATTGCAATGTGGTTTTGATTTTCTGGAGGCCTCTTACAGGGCTGCAGTTACGGGCTCTGTCATTAGGATGCATGCTTGGTTAAAGGAACAGAATCTGCCTGATCATGTTAAAGCAAAATTATTAGATGCTCCATTACAGCATGATACCTTATTTGGTGTTAAAGCAGAGGAGGTGTTGAAGAAAATGGAGGACAAAGCTAAATCTATGCAAACAGTAAAGGATTTCTTACAGGTACAGCCACCCAGATTTAGCAGGAATTGGCCTACAAAGAATTGGTCCTTTCCGGTGTCAGACAGACCACAAAGAGGCAGATCCCAGCCCCAGGGCTCATACAGGCCGAAACAGTGGGGTGCTTCTATCTCCAAAGGCAGAGAAGACAAATCACAGCCCTATAGGAAACAGTCCCAATGACTTTCCTCTGCCAGCACCAAGCACTTATCTTTTGGCAGCCCCCTTAGGGGGAAAACTAGCACTTTTTCTCAAAATTGGCACATGATCACCCAGGACAAATGGGTCTTGAATATAGTGTCCCAGGGCTACAGGTTCCACTTTCACACCCTGCCAAGGGCAAAAGGTATGCCAGACCTGCCACACAATCAATGGGCAGAGGCACAAAAACAAGTTTCATCCCTCATGGACATGAGGTCCATTCAGCAAGTACCACAGCAAGAGCAGGGACAAGGATTTTACTCAAGACTTTTCTTGGTATCCAGAAAAGACAAAGCCTGGAGACCAATACTGGACCTGTCTTTTCTAAACACATTTCTGGAAGTTCCGAAATTCAAAATGTTGACCCTACAACAGCTTCTGCCCATGCTGGCCAAGAAGGCTTGGCTTGTAACTTTGGACCTAAAAGAGGCATACCTGCATATTCCAATCAGACAATCTTGCAGAAGATACCTAAGATTCATAGCTGGCTCAATGCACTACCAATTCTCTGCACTGCCCTTTGGCTTATCTGCTGCACCCAGGGTCTTCACAAAATGCCTGGCACCAGTAATTGCTTTTTGCAGACAAAGAGGAATTCAAATATATCCTTACTTGGACAATTGCCTTATTCAAGCAGAGAACAAGGACATTCTATTAAAGCATCTGGCGTTTGTAAAAAGATTACTAATTTGCCTAGGGTACACAGTAAACGAAAAGAAATCAAATCTAGTACCCTCTCAAGAGATAATATTCCTGGGTGCAAGCTTAAATACAACTGCCCAGATGGCTTGTCTCACGCCAGACAAACAAAGGCAACTGACTTCTTACTTCAAAATGTTGGCAACAAAGACCCAGTTATCTGCAAGAAAAATTCTGCAGGCTTTGGGCTTCATGGCATCCTGCATTCTGATAATTCCATATGCCAGACTGCATATGAGGAAACTACAATGGTATCTAAAAAGTGTTTGGACTCAACATTGTCACAGCCTGGAAACAGTAATTACCCCCATTCCTTGCCTGCAACAGGAGTTTCGATGGTGGGCACAGGCCTGTCACCACAACAAGGGACAGCCATTCACCCTACCCACAGCCAGGCAGTCAATAACAACAGATGCTTCAGATTATGCCTGGGGGGCCCACATGGCAGGAAAATGTATTCATGGCACATGGCCCACAAGCCAAAGGCATCTTCATATCAATCAAAAAGAGATGCTAGCTGTTCAGAATGCCCTGACAGCTTTCAAGGATCTTCTCCATCCAGGACAACTACTGATAAGGACGGACAACACTACAGTCATGTGCTACATAAACAAACAGGGAGACACTCATTCCTACCCCCTCTGCAGACAAGCCATGACTTTGTGGGACACAGCATTGACTTATCAAGTACACCTGCAACCACGATTCCTGCCAGGAAAGAAAAATACTCTGGCAGACGAACTAAGCAGAAACCTCAGTGTTCCCCACGAGTGGGAAATGGATCCACAAGTCTTCAGCATGATAATAAAGAAATGGGGATGCCCAGACATAGATCTATTTGCCTCCCCCCACAACTGTCAACTACAGAGATTCTGCACAAGGACTTATCACAAGCAAGCATGGAAAGTGGATGCTCTCTCATTCAGCTGGAAAACCCTAACAGTATATGCCTTTCCTCCTCTGCCCCTCCTCCCTAAGGTACTCCTAAAGGTCAGACAAGAGAAGCCAAAAATTATTTTGATTGCTCCAGACTGGCCCCGCCAGCACTGGTACCCAATCCTAAAGAGCTTGTCTCAAGGCCCAGACTGGACATTGCCTCTAATTCCTCATTTACTGACCCAATGAAACAATCAGATCCTGAACAGCCAACTCAGAACCCTAAATATGGCAGCATGGCAGATAATGTAGCCATTCAGAACACACCTCTCTCTAAAGCAGTGATGGATGTTATTTTGGAGGCCAGGAGGCCCAGTACCAGAAAATCTTATGCAGAAAAATGGAAAAGATTCTGTGCTTGGAACCAGGCACAAGGAATTGACACGTTTCTACCAAATATTCCTCAGATTTTACAATACCTAACTGAGATGCTGGACAAAGGCCTATCCTTTTAATCAATTAAAATCCATGCCTCTGCCATTTCAGCTCATTACAATACGGACCCACCAATTTTTTTCACATCCATTGCTAAGGCAGTACCTCAGAGGGGCCAAAAACATAAGACCCCCAAGGAGAGCACCAATACCTACATGGGACCTCAATTATGTCTTGGAAAAACTCACACTGCCGCCTTTTGAGCCAGCCAATACAGCTGAAATAAAGTTCTTATCTTGGAAAACAGCTCTGCTCTTAGCAATAGCCTCTGCAAGACGAGTCTCAGAGTTACAGGCACTCATGGCTGTGGAACCTTTTATCATCTTCCATCCAGACAGGGTTTTTCTGAGAACTAACCCGACATTTATGCCTAAGGTAATGACCAGTGTGGCCCTTAATCAAACAATTAATTTGCCAACCTTTTATCCAAACCCACAGAATAAGGGTGAAAGGCTCCTGCATTCTTTGGACACACACAGACAGCTATGCTTCTACTTGGACAGAACTAAAGCCTTCAGAAAGACTGAGCAACTCTTAGTGGCATATGCTGCAGGATCACAAGGAAAGGCTATCTCAAAGCAGACTATTTCAAAATGGATAGGCCACTGCATTCATTTCTGCTATTCACAACAAGGCAAATCAGTGCCTAAGGGCATCCAGAGCAGGCTTTGCCACTGCAGTTCTGCAGGGCCTTATAGCCTCTCCTAATCCTATTTAGACCCAGCCACCCAACCTCAGCTTTGGGATTCAACCCAAGTGTAATGACTGCAACAGTGAAACATGATGAACATTGTACAGTTGTGTACCTACCATAAATGTAGATGTTCAAATGTAGTCACTGTTTCAGTCCAGGTTACCCACTCGCCATCCCCCCTTTTTTTGCTGGGACTTATCTGTACTTCTCTATCGTATACAACCTATGTGGTATATTTGCTTGTAGATGAAGGAAATGTTTATTTTTGTGCATGCATACTTGTTGGCATAATTTTCAGCCTACCAATTTGGGGGCACCTGACATCTGGGGCAAGAAAAACTGAAGAAAATGGTGTTGGCTGCATTTTTTATACCCCTGGCGCACTGATGTCAGGGAAGAGGAGACAGCAACCGACACCGGATCTAGACTTTGGAATTCAGGCCGACTGCGGGTAGCTAGCCAGCAGGATAACCCAAATGTAATGACTGCAACAGTGAATACACTCGAGCATCTACATTTATGGTAGGTGCACAGCTGTACTTTCCTTATTATACAATAAAAAAAATGTTGCTACACAAACTCGTCAGTAAGTGCAGGGGTTAATGGAGTTACTCTTTTTATCAATTCTTAACCAACATTTTTATTTTATGTCTCATTTGTTATAATTATTTGAACTGTGGATGTTTTAGTTTTACTTTTATTGATTGTATAATTATTGTTCTTAAAATGGTTTGTAATAATTTGAAGCTTTGCTCCCTGGGCCTCTGCTGAAAATGGGCTTCTACCTAGTCGGACTTTCCCAGTAATCAAGCGTCAGTAAATAAATAATGTCATGGTTTCCTTTGTTGATGCAGAGTTTGAATCCTTTTATCCCTCTCTTTTGTAATTGCCTTTTTTAACTTTTTAATGTTATTCACATATTATCCCTGGTGTCTAGTGGACAAGCAAAAGGACTAATATCCTCTGCTGGAGGGAGAAACATACAGTGTTTGAATTCTTTTTAGTGCCTTTACTGCATACTTTTTACTGTATCCATGGTATCTAGAGCCCCTCCCCCCACAGACCCACATCATCTTTCATATTTTTATAGGTGCCCTAAAGGGAAGTTGTTAGAGTTATTATCCCTGGTGCCTACTGTTCCCTTCAACCATTGTTGTGAATAAATGCTCTTAAGGCATGATGTTAAGTGTAATCTTGCCCCTATCAAAGTTATATTTAAGTGACATTAAGGTACAAGATGTAAGAGTTATCCTTGGTATGTAGTGGTCCCCCTGACCCAGTGTTGCAGGATTTGCTTATTTGTATAGGGCAATCTGGAGATATAACAGCTCCTTAACCCCCCAACACACATCTAACCTACCTGATCAGTAACCCACATGCTGCAACCTCCTAGGTACACACACACACACACACACACACACACACACACACACACACACACACACACACACACACACACACACACACACACACACACACACACACACACACACACACACACACACACACACACACACACACACACAATTAAGTATGCATCCTCTCACATACACAGACAACCTAATACAACCTGACTGCTAAACTTCCAAGCACTTACCTCTACCACAATGGGTGAACACAAGCTTTTTGGGATCATATTGTTTTTATGTCTGGGAGGCCAAGCTAATTATAATGCACAAAAGTCTTCTGAATTTTGAACTTAGTCAAAGAAAAATATCTTTATATGCTAACCTTTGAATTAGATAGAGCAAAAGCATTTGATTGAGATTCATTGAATTCTATATTTAAAGTACTTCATAAATGTGCTTTTCCAGACCAATTAATAAAGGCCATGTGGTGCATTTTTATTGAAAGTACAGTACCAACATTTCACATAGAATCTTTGCTTCGAGTCAAAACAGGGATGTCCACTGTCTCCATTATTATCTGCTTTGCCTATAGAGCCTTTAGCAGAGGCTGTTGTTCTTCTTTCGTCTTTTCATGGTTAGGGGTCACCACAGTGGAACTCTGGTCCGCTAATGATTGGCAGTAGATTTTTATGGTGCCAAGGTGCCAGCTCGACACCCAACCTTCAACGAAGGCACGCCCATTCACACATGTCTTTCGAACACCACTCGACCGCGGGAAGGACATGCAGACACCACATAGAAGGCGCTCCAGCGGAGAATCAAACGGGAGAACCTCTTGCTGCGAGGCGACAACGCTACCGCTTCACCACCGCGGCTTCAACTATTAGGCAGAAAATTTGTCTTCAGAGTTTAAATTTATCATGCAGATACTCTTATGCTAACACATTCTGGTATTCATAACTCAGATTTAATTGATAAATTTGGGAAATTTTTAAATTGTACCCTTAATTTTGATAATCACAAGTTTTTGTTTAAACTATTAGCCTCAAATTGTTTGTACCTTAATTAATGCAGACTGGAATAATACATTTTATTTATTTTATTTTATTTCACATTTGTTAACTGGGTTGGTCCAGCTGAGTTACAAAAAATAAATTTTCAGTGGAGACCGGAGAAGAAAAGCTCCAATAATGTGTACAACAATAAAAAGTAAAAGAAACATTACACATAAAATAAAGTAGATTACAAACTGGAATGCCGATATACAGAACAAATTATAGTTGTCACATAAGAAGTGTGAGTACTAAAAATATAAACATACAGTTTGGTCACAGTGTTTAAAAGCTAGCATAAACTTCTAAGATATTTCAAAATTAATATTTCTTAGGATAAATGCCATACAGTGTGACACTGGAAATATATTAGATAAACATTTTTAACATTGATCAACTCTTTTGTTACCAGCAAGTCATAAATTAGAGATAAATAAAACTATATTGGTGCCAAATATGTTTCATAAAAGAAGCATTGCTATTAACTGATGGAAATCAAACATGCACAATTATTATTTTTGGTATTTTAGTACTGTGGTAAAAAGGAAGCAGCTGTTTGAAATGCATTTCCTAGAGCCCACGTTATTTTCTAATTTCTGTCAGATAACTAGTTTCAATTGCAGATTTTTTTCTGGATTTTTGTTATTCATTAGACTCTGCTCTGCCATCAGTGGTCTGCCATCTTGACTTGTGTTATTTCCTTCTTCTGCGCAGTCTTTTTTCTTGCCTTCCATGGCACCTCCTGAGTACCAATAATCCCAATTATATTTTCTAGCCTTTGGCAGACATTAGTTTTGTTCAATTTGTTTCATTCCAGATAGTCTCACAATGCTAAACGTTGGTTCTAAACTACTTCCTTCTGTATGTAATAAAGTTTATAACTCCTCCTTATATGTTGTTCTTTTAGCATTCAGCCTTAAGGAAAATGCTACTATTCAAATGTGTCTGATTTAAATTTAAACCTGTAGCGGATTTTTTAGCAGACTCTGATATTCCCAAAAGTGTTTGAAAGTTTTACTGAGTCTATGAATCTGGATAAAAACAGAATAGGTGATGCCCCTCTTCAGAGGGTGAAAACATATGTCTTTCTTAGTCTGCCCAAGAGCCGCCCCTTAATTTTAAAACAACTTGTGTTTCGTCTATCCCTACCCATGTAGTTGGATCTCATGCATTCATTTCTGCTCATATAATGTTTGCAGGAATAAAAATATTCTCCTAGTTAGGGTTCAGCAAATTAACTTAATTGTGTCTTTGTTCATGAAACCATAAGTGTTTTAAATTGCTGAAATTTGGCAAGATATGTTAAAGGAGCAATTCCTGGTTTCCACTTTCCTAAAGCATTTGATAAGTTATTTTGGTTTTAAATTCCTAAACACTTTACTTTATATTTGGTTTCTACACTTCCTAAACACTTTACTTTGGTTTCTTCACTTCCTGATGCTAGATCGTGTAGTATAGTTCCAAACTCTTTGTAAACTCATTTCGTTATTTAGCCTGGTTATTCACCTGTAATTTCCACAAAGTTTGTTATAATCTGTCTTTTCCTTTAGGGTTTCTCTCATCTTATTCAGATCAGATATCTCTTCTAAAGCTAATATTTCTTCTTCTTCTTCTTTGTCTGTCATATTCTTGGGAAGATAAAAAGATCAATATCTCACTAAAAATGATGGAAATCAAAGGGCCAAATTCAATAAAGCGCACACTAAGTGTACACTGTTCTGAGTGAACAGACAACACAGATATAACTCGCACCTTCCTCCTCCTAATTTTAGTTTTCCTACTGATATTCATGCTACTTTAAATAGTGACAGGGATTCATAAAGGGTACCTCAAAGTGTAGACTACATGTACACTTAGTGTAAGCTTTCTGAGTGACAAGAAAGCACAAAAAAATGTGATAAGACATTTATTGAATACATATCGTGTACACTTAGTGTAGGCTTTATTGAATCTGGCCCAAAGTCTAAACCAACTGCATGTGAAGTAGTAAACATTGTAACAGATATAAAAGCACAGGAAGTCAGATCTTTGGAAAAGGGTAGGAGCAAATTACCTAGAAGAAATGGAAACTGTGGGAACAATACATACAGAAAAATGCTTTGGAGGAGGAATGAGGTTTAAGAGAAGGCAGGAAGTGAACAATTTATGTAATGTTGGATTGATTATATTGTACAGAAGAATATACAGGATGTATAATGTCTGTAACTATGAACAAGTTAATATGGTTTATTTTTATATAAATGTAAGTTTGCCTATGTCACAAGTGATAATTCAATAAATATTTTTTAAATGAGTTCTTTCTTTTCCTTTCTGTTAATGGTATCCTCAGATAACTTAGACTAATTTTGATGCAAATAACCTATATATTGTCTTCTCTTCCTATTCTTCTTCTACTTCTGAAATCTGACCTGTATCATAAAACTTTTTTGTTATACTTTTCTAAGTTATACAATATACTGTAAATGGTTTAATCATTTATCCTTCAAATTGCTTTTGCAGTGATAGAATATACCTTGAATTCATCCACTTTTCATTTGCATCGCTGTTTCTCATAATTACATTTTTTGGTATCTGCTTTGGCTCCTTTTTCAAATTTTATACTAAACAAAGTAAGCTGTTTACTGAGAAATTTCTGTCTGTTCTTATGAGATTGTAAATAACTGTGTATTACTTGAACTACAAAATGAACTGGCACGTCACCTAAGTGTCATGTTTAATCATAGCCTCATCTCAGGCTTTGTGCCCACTGAGTGGCGCACAGCTACAGTTATCCCACTCCACAAGGGGGGATCCACCTTGGATCCCAGGAACTACCACCCCATCAGTCTGACGAGCCTGATCTGCAAGACCATGGAACTTATTATCATGGAACTTATAAACAAAGACATTGACAGCCTTCAAACACTGGACCCCACCAAGTTTGGGTTCGTGAAGGGCCGATCTTGTCTGCTGAACCTGATTAACTTCTTTGAATGAGTCTCCAGAGCCATGGACGAGGGTAAGGCCATCCACACAGCCTATCTGGACTTCGCCAAGGCCTTTGACACTATCCCCCACTCTGGAATCATAGATAGACTTACTAAGCTGGGCAGGGCATTAATCCCTACGTCACTCGATGGGTTGTCAACTGGCTTACTGACAGAACCCACACTGTAAAAGTAGCCGACTCCAAATCCAGCTCCAGACAAGTGACAAGTGGAGTACCTCAGGGTTCAGTCCTGGGACCACTCTTGTTTGACATCTACTTCTTTGAAGTACAGGTCAACACTAAGGGACTCTGGCTAACAAAGTTCGCAGATGACTGCAAACTGGGAGCCATTATTGAATCCCCAAATGATGTGGATACTCTACAGAAGGGCCTTACAGAAACAGATGCTTGGTGCCAGAGCCATGGGCTCAAGCTCAGTGCCAAGAAATGTATAGTTATCCCCTCTGGGGAAAAACATGTACCTGTGAATTACCACAAAGGTGGCAGTACACTAAACACTGAAAGTGTGATAAGAGACTTAGGGACACAGGTGGACAGTGGTCTCACCTTCAATAACCACATCGCCACAACAGTCAGGAAATCCTTCTTTGTGGCACGCCTCATCACTAAGGGCTTTTTATCCAGAACAAAGGAGGTCATTGTCCCACTGTACTCATCCCTCATTAGACCCATTATAGAATACAAAGCCCCATTTGGTATGTACCTCTCAAGACATCTTCAACAACTGGAAAGGCCGCGAATCACAGGCCTAAAGCAGATGCCCTACACTGACTGCCTTTAAAAACTCCAGCTATACTCTGTCACATATTGTCTACTCAGAGGCGATCTCTGCTTAACATACAAGGCCATGTCAAACCCAGAGCTATTAGACATGCTACACCTAAAGAAATCCCAATCCCTCAAAGCCACATGCTCCAGGGATCTAAACCTTGTCATTAGAATAAACAAAACATGCTGGAGGGATAGGTTCCTGACCCAGAGACTCCCCAGACTCTGGAATAGACTGCCCATACATGTCAAGCAGAGTGCCTCTTTGGCCCTCTTCAAAAGGAACCTTGACGATTGGATGGGAGAAAGGAAATTCACCCCGGGGATCACGTCAGTCGCCTTGATAGACAGGGGTCCAGGGAAATAAATAGAGTGGGAAGAACTAGCGAGGGAATTGTTATGGCTAGGCTTGTATAGGCCCTAGGGCCGATAGCCTAGTACCAACCTATGAACTAAGTACCGGCTAATTCTATTTATTTAAGGTGACCATCAGCCATTTTAATTCTTGTTTTTTTCTTACTCTTAATACCTTACAAATTATATGACTACTGATGCTTGTGTAATAAACTGTCTGCCATTGCATTCTGATTTCATTTTATTGTCCAAGAAACACATTCTTTGAAAATATTATATCTTAAATCTCACATCACCAATATGCTAGTGTTGCAAGTGACAGTCTTTAAATAATTTCTTTTTTAACTTCTTCACTTCAAAATTCAAAAAATCTCCTCCCTATTGAATCTAGAGTATTTAGCAGTACTGTGGCATATTATTCCATGATGCATTGCAAAGAAAGAAAAGCCTAAAAATGCTGCAGTAGAGATGACTTGATGAAAAAAACACTTCAACTTTGTGATTTATATCCATTAAACAGATTTTTATGTGCATCTGTCATGATACTAGATCAATTGCAGTAAATTTATCATAAATGCAGCTCTCTGTTAGTCTGGTCTGCTCAGCTTAGCAACACTTTTCACCATGACTTTCCTAGTTTGGAGGTAATAGAGTAGATTGTTAAGCTGCTTCAGTCCCTGAAACCTTAATTATTATTTTTCCCTGAAAAGATAAAGATCTGCCTTAAGAACAATGCAAAAACTGGTCTGAATGTTAAACTATGTAAGAGAAAAACTCTTACTATACTGTCAGAGAGCATAGAACATATGAATGCTTTACAGGGCTTGTTGTGGGGTAGATACCATTTTTCAGGTGAAAGAAGGCACAGAACCTTTTTCATGCTTTATTCCCTTTCCCCAGTTACTAGACAAAACATAACATTACCCCTTTGTTATATTTGTGAATATTCCTTTGTTCATCTTAAACTCACTAGCACAGCAATAGCTTTGACTGTAGTTGTTCCTCCTGTGCTGAGTCCCAGTGTCCCTGATTCTTACCCTGGTCTTTTGTCCAATGTCTCTGATGCTACTGCCTGTATTTCTTGCACTTTGTAGGACTCCTTTCCGCACTGCATGACATTTTGTCAGGTTTGTTGCTGATTTGCCAGTGCAGAAATTGTAACTCAGTCTACCTATCATTCTGAAGTAGTGGCCACAGTAAATGAGACAGAGAAATATCACCTACAAGAAATTGAATTCAGACTTCATTCTTACAGCTGTTGCATAGAAGTAAACAGTTGATCACTATAAATGAATGTACTTGGATCCCTTTGTTATGAACCTGACCAGATATATGCAACAGCTGGAAAGTCTACAGAGATTCCTTACTAGGAGAATCCAGTTTAACACATTGTCCTATACAGATTGCCTTAAAGCCCTGTTTCTATACTCTTGTCTCCTACAGGTTACTGAGAAATGATCTATGCCTGGCATAAAAGCATCCTTGGATGCAGCTCTGATGGATCTTTTAAACATTCACAAAATGAACAGCATCAGAACCACTAGATCCAAATATGTAAATTTTGATTGTGACACAAATAAGACATGTTGGCGAGACAGATACGTGCCTCAGAGGATTCCTATGCTCTGGAACAGGTTCTCCATCCATGTGAACCACAGTCTATCCCTAACCCTATATAAGCATAACCTTAGCCAATGGATGGGAAATCGGAAATTCACCCCAGGTTTGGTCATCATGTGTTTGATAGACAGAAGCAGACAATAATACTCAATTTAACATACCCCCTCCCACAAACACACATAACCTATAGAAATTTCCTAACATACCCCTTCCTAATAAATACCACAAAAGGATAAAATGGTGCTAAAATAAACTTATAACCAAGTAGAAAGCACCACAGTCGAGCTGGATATAGGCAACAGTTTATTCAGTTCCAAACACCGAACACAAAGTGAAAAGACCCACACTTAACGCTGTAAAAGTACAAGTAACGTTTTCGTCATCAACTTCATCAGATAAATTTCACAATCCCATAATTCCCTTTATATAGACACACTAATTACAATTAAACCAAATAAATCAATTAATCAATTAATGTAAACAACAGGATGTCATTAAAACTGTCCTTATATGGTCATGTCAGTGTTATTTTAAAATCCATTTTACTTTAAGTTGATAAAAATCACTTTTATATATTAAAAACATCATGTTTCTTAAAATTGATTTTAAATACATTTTTTTTAAAATTGTCATAAATAACTTACATTTAAATAAAATTTATTTAAACTATAAAATTCATTTAAAAATACAAAAGGTATATAAAGAATAAATTTATGTTGTTGTCTTTGGCTCCCTCATGTGGCCCAAATTACACATAACATCACAAGTCAAATAAAACTTTTTATAATTTATGTTCTTAATGATAGCAGTTTTTTCTATAAATTTAAAGCTTGGCTGATCTCAATTTTAAAACTGGAGCTAAAGATATCATGTCATTAAGACCCGGAGGTCTATTGGCTTCTAGTGATAGCTGCCAGTATAGTTCCCTATATTCTACAAGTGTCTCCCACATACCTCCCCTGGGATCCACATGAACTACTTCCAACACAAAAAATTGAAATACTGATGTTTTACATACCATGCTATGTTTGTAAAGTGCATTATTTTCACATTTATTTCTGATATCATACATATGTTCATATATTCTTTGTTTTAATTTTCTTTCACTTTTACCCACATAGTAAGAATCACATTCTTTACACATAGCTAGGTATATTATGCCTTTTGTATTACAGTTAACATAAATATCCAAACTTAATTTCCTTTTCCTTGCTTGTAAAAAATGGAATCTCCAGTTTTTAAATATGAACAATAGTTACAACACCCACATTTATATAGACCCTTTCTAGTTCTTGTTGTTTTGTCATAGTTAATATTATGGGTGCCTTTGTCCAGCATGTTCTTAATAGTGTTCCCTCTACGATATATGTACGTTAATGGTTTTTCAAAAATATGTTTTAAATCTGATATCTTAGAAAAATTATTCCATTCTCTATCCATAACCTTTCTTACTACACTTGACTGTCCATCATAATTCATAACAAATCCCATATTATAATCCTATATCCTGTTTCTATAAAAGGAGACGTTTTTCCTATAACAGGAGCAAATCTGCCCTTTCTTTCACTCAGTACTTCATTCAATAATGCATCAAATAAATTACTAGGATATCCCCTGTTCATGAATAACTCCTTTAATTTAATACATTCATTTGTAAAAATTTCATCTACTGAAGTCATTCTACTCATCCGAACCAACTGGCCTTTCAACACTCCCTTCTTCTGATACAAAGGATGTGAATTAGTGAAGTGTAGATAAGAATTAGAGAATGTTTCTTTTCTGTGTATTTTAGATACAAAATTTCCATTATCTTTCTTGATATTGACATCTAAATATATTAATTCCTGTGTGTCATATTTGTGGGTGAAATCCAAAAAATTAGTTGTTCCATTCAAATATTCAACAAATTGCATAAAATTGTCTAGATTTCCTGTCCACAAATAACATAAATCGTCAAGAAACCTTCCGTACAAGGTCCAATACTTACTAAAACGAGAAGTCAGGAGAAAATTGTTCTCCCAATAGGCCATAATGATGTTAGCATAAGTGGGGGCACACTGTGCCCCCATGGCCACTCCTTTCTCTTGCTTGAAGTACTCTCCTTGAAAGAAAATAAAATTATTTTTCAGCACTATTTCCATCAGGGTCAATATTGTTCTGAACTCACTTGAGGTAATCTCTTTAAAACCAATTAACATCTCCTCAAACCATTCCATACCAACGTCATGTGGTATGCTAGTGAATAGGTCCACTACATCTAAAGTGCCAAAGGCCAACTTTTCACTGTATAAAGAGGGATTTAGTCTCCTAAGGAAGTCCCATGAATCTTGTAATATGTTAGGGTTGTTCAACACCAACCCCTTCACCTTAGTATCTATATACGTAGCTAAAGGTGCAGTCACTGAACCATTAGCCGAAACAATGGCTCTAAGTGGTGGATCATTACTATTTTTATGCACCTTAGGAATTCCAAATATAGAAGGGACTTTTGGTTTTTCAACAAGCAAATATTTATATGTTTGCATATCTATAGATCCTTCAATTAATAAGTCATATAATACTAACTGTATTTTCCTATATGCAATGTTAATTTCATTAATTGATGTTCTAGAATATTTTTCAGTGTCACTCAAAATCTCCATCATTTTACCTTCATATTGAATACAATCCATAAATACTACACCCCCACCCTTGTCCGGTTTCATCACCCTTAAATTTTTGTTGTTTATTAAAACATTTAAAACTTCCTGTTCAGAAGATGTTAAGTTAGGGTGTTTTGTGGTGTTTCTTGGTGAGTTTGGATACCTTCCTAATAAATAGGTTGGATTGCATGGCTAGGCTTATAAAGGCCCTGGTGAGCATTAACCTCATATGTAACTCTGAACTATGGAGACATGCAGAAGGTAATATATGTAGCACACAGACTGCCTGCACTTCTGTACATGTCAAGGATAAAAAGTGCATGCGAGAGCCTGTTCTTCATGTTGATAATCAGATCTGTACTGCCTGTGCAGTGCGGGTGATGCATCTATTTCTGGACAAGAAAGACATTGACCTGGTGTTTCTGTTTACAGTTTGATCATGTGTCTGTACTCATGCAAGAATAAAGTTTACAACACTTGTGTCTGACACTCATAAGTGTAAGTAAAATTGTGCAGCTTTTAAAAAAAAAGCAGCAAAACTTGACACCCACTGTTATATTAAAATACAGTCTGAGGACTGTTTCTTCTCACATCATTGTTATTTACATATATACTAACTCCAAGGTTTGTGTATATCATAGTAGGTGAATACTCTGCGATAATGTAATTTCTGAATTAGTAAACAGCAGTATAAAGCCACGTTTGTGTTTGCATGTCTGAGTAATAAACACAGATGTTGTTGAAGTTAGCCTTGTCTCTCTATTAGGAAATCCATAACAGCCAACTAAATTATAACCGGCAGAGACAGATGAGACCTCAGTTTCACATCTCACTCAACTTGACATTTCAAGAGTTATAGACAATATAGGGCAGGAGGGCTTCAGCTCATCACAACGCCCAGGGGTCACAGAAAGAAAAATTAATAAAACAGTATGTCTGCCACCATTTTGTAAATCCCTACCCAAGGACCAATTTCTATCCACCACCTCAGCTTCATACCAGTCCACAGCCCCTTAATGTTTTATTTTTGTTTGTCTTCATTGAAACTGACGTCTACCTTTTGATCAGCTCACCTTCCTCATTTTCTTCACTCAGTTTCATGTTTGTCTAACATCTCCTTTTACATTTTTTTCCTTTTGTCCTTTAAATCAAGAGATTTTTTTTCACCTTCCCAAGTGTCCAACGTTAAGTAGTGCAGTGTGCTGTGACACAGCCAGATCCCATTTAAGTTTGTTTGAAAGAAAGATAAAAAGGTATTTAGCTTACTCGTCTGTGAAGAATTAACGTTGTCACTCACTCAATATGCAGAGCTTGGTATTCACTTCCCTATTAATGCTTCTGGTTATGAAACACACACACACACACACACACACACATACACATATATCGATATATATATATATATATATATATATATATGTGCGGATATACTTTGACCCATCAAAAGCTCACTTGTACGAATTGCAAGTAAGCAAGTCCAGTTTGGTGAAAGCGCATTTACGCGGAAATGCACTTGCATGAAAACTACATCACCGAACATAAAAAGAATCAAAATAAAAAGAACAAAAAAAAAATACAGCAAACACAGTTATGCAGGGGGCTTGCCCTCCCTGTACCCCCCCACACCCCAGCTACTTAGATATACTAACTCCGATATCACACTACAATCGGAGTAGGGAAAAGGGAATATCCTCACTGTACCACGATCTGTAACAAGTCATATACACATTAAAGGCTCCTCTCCCGAGAACTGGCAAATGCTCTTCGGTGATGCGGTTTTCACAAAAGTGCATTTTGCTGAACTGGACTCACTTATTTGCAATTCGTACAAGTGAGCTTTTTATGGGTCAAAGTAGACCCATATATATATATATATATATATATATATATATATATATATATATATATATATGTATGGGTCTACTTCAGAATATCGACCATTCACAATGCCGACTTTCATATGGCTGACACCATATGATTGACATTCCGAAAGACAGACATCCTGAAATAGCACCATTTACCTACTTGCAAACACAGTAAAACTGTGTTATGCAGGGGGGGGCAAGCCCCCCTGCACCCATCACACCGCCCGCTACTTAAATATTCTCACTCCGAGATCACACTACAGTGCAGGAAAGGGGACTCTCCCAGTCCCACACTGTAGCGGGATCTCTGCTATCATTTGTTTGTCTTTCAAACATTCACTCATATGGTGTCAGCCATATGAGTATCGAACATTTGAAAGTTCAAACAAATGAAGGGCTCCCATATATATATATATATATATATATATATATATATATATATATATATATATATATATATATATATTCTTTCACCCTCCCATTGTGACTTTTTTTGCTAAGGGCCAGATGTGTCAACAATACCAAGTTATTTATTCTGTGTGTCATTTTCATATTATTTACTAGACATCAGAACAATTTACTAAATCCCTAACAAGAGCTACTATGAATAATAATCTCTTCTATACTGGGCTGTGTTTTAAAGTTGGGTGCCACACTATCCAAGGAGGCTGCTAGTATCAAAAAAGAGTTATGGGATAGATGCTGCCACAAATCAATCCATCCAAGGGGATAAGGTCCATTAATGTTAGACTTCTAATTAAAGTCACTCAATCACCAAACATTTAGAAGTGAAAATGGGTTTGTTTTAAGAACTGTTTGAAATGCTGTAATTGTTTATCTTAACCAAGATTGCTTGTCTATAACTTACCTGTGCCTCTTCCTTTGTCAGAAATGTTGGTCTACCTATTCTGAGAAGATGTAACAGGATTAGGTCCCATGAGAAGTATCATGTGGCATATATTAAGTATGACTGATTTTGGCAATTAGTTTATAGTAGTAATTAGCCAGGCTTCATCTGAAACAAAGTTACACAAATGATTGCATATTCTGATACAAGAAGGAGTGTTCCAAGTAAAAAAAAAATCAGATATAATTAAGTTAAAGCAAGGGTTATGCACTGTATTTAATGTTGCTGTTTATTGTGAAGTTGCGGAGCCATACACTTGCAAATAACTAAAGTGTTGTTTTGTATTGCATAAACAGAATGCGAAATACATAGGGTATGATGTCTCCAGTGAAGTTATCAAGAATTTCTGGACAGTATTTCATGATCTTTCAGAAGAAATGAAGAAGAGGTTCCTAGGTAAATAAATATTTTCTTTCCTGATATAACTATTAAAAAGTGCCTTTTTAGTTCTTTGTAAAATAGAGATTTTATTGGCATTAACAAGTAACACATATGCTGGCCAAGGCGTGATCTCGTTCTAATAAACACTCCTGTCCGTGCTGATTTATTGACAGTGATTTTGCTTTTCCTTCATCTTACATATCTTCTGCTTCACAATTTGTAAGTTGTCCTTAGCTGAGAAGGCTTCATGTATATCCCTGGACACTGGTTACTGTCCACGCTACTGCAGTGCAATGAATACATAGCTACAGTAGACCCAGACAGGTCCCCCCTCATCACCCAGCTCATGATTCAAAGATCTACACCCCTTCCCACCTGTCATTTCAGTTCTTAGAAACCTAAGGCAACTGCTATTGTACTGTAGTGTAACATCTCAGTGCTTTCAACTATATCTGGTCTCTGAAGATATGAAGTAAACCAGGGATAATTAATAAATAAAACAGACGTAAATCTAAGCAATCAACCATGGCAGTTGCTGTATAAAATTATAGATTTTTATTTAAAGAATGAAAAAAAACATAAAAGCAAAGCTAAAGCATGCCTTTCTACAGCTATTGATTTCTTGGATGTACATGTAATGATTACTGAAATGGGATAACTACCAAATTATATAAGAAAGGTTGCAGCAAGAGTAAAGTTTTACATCATAACAGCATGCATCCAAAACATGTACACATTAATGTGCTAAAAGGATGTGGTTGACTGGTTGGATTTACTTCTGGTTTTCCTTTTCATATTTAACCAGTTTTAATTCAAGTCTACAAAGTTTTTTTCTACAAATAATGAATGCTTTTATATCAGGAAATGAAGATTCTTGCAATTCAGCTTTTATAGAAGTCCCACATTTACCCCACCCTTGCCAGTGTAGCTGAGGGCATTAAGTTGATCGAAGACTGGCTTAGCATAGCTGAATAACAACATCAGTTATGCCCTTTGCATTTGTAAAAACATAGTGGTAGCCCAAATGAAACAGTTATGCTTAATGACGTTAATCACGCACATGAGTTGCAAGAATATATTCAGTGTAAACTCTTTATATTACTTAGGTAGTAAATATCCTTTCTGCAACAGGCAGTATCAGATACTGTGTTTCAAATGGAAGAGAATATTTTTTGCCTTCATAGGTCAGGATGCATGGAAGGAGTTTTGTGCTTCAATCCCTTTTCTTTGATAAGTCACTAACCTTTCATTATATATTCGGTATTAATGCTGCTGCTTCTCAACTATGATTTAGAATGAAAGGAAGCATCTCAGGTTTTTATTTCTGTATCCATTTTATGCACAATGTAAGACAGTAGCCATCTGGCGTTGCTATTTTTGGGGATCAAAATATGATTATGGATTAAGATGCACAGTCATTTATTAAAACATATTTCACTAAAATGTATTTTTCTGAATACTTTAATTCTCTTTCATGATTTGCTGTGACAATGAAATGAGTAGTCTGACTGGAAGGCTTGATGTTGTCCTGCATATGCCCTTGACTGTTCTTTAATGCAGACTGGCTACTATGAATATGTTTTCACTAAAAGGGATTTTTCAGTAGCTCTGTTGGTAAACAGGAATAAAGTCATGGCTTAGACCCAGCTGACCCAAGTTTGTACAGTTGCAGCTCAGGTGCCTGGAGAGCTGGCATGAGGGAAGGCTGGTCTGATATGGTTTGCTGGCCTCTCTTTAGAGGAATGGAGAAATGTGCACTTCCAGCCCTCCCTTCCCACTGTAAAAGTCTCCAGAATACTTCAGGTCCTGTGAGACTGCTATCAGGAGATCAGGACAGTCTTAAGGAGGAACATTTCATCTCTTGCCTCTTGGAGAAAGAAATAGGATGTGTGGGCCAGTGGAGAGAGAGGGAAGCTTAATGGTTACTGGGAAAGGGAGAAACAAATAGCCAGGAAACTGAAATGGATGGAGGAACACTTCAAATGCATCTCAAAATGTGTTCCCTACATCTGTATTTCAAAAAATACATAAGATAATATATGTATGTCTTTGTGTTTTTATATACATACATATATATATATATATATATATATATATATATATATATATATATATACACATATATATACATATATGCACACAGTGGATATAAAAAGTTTACATACCCCTGTTAAAATGCCAGTTTTTTGTGATATAAAAATATGAGACCACAATAAATAATTTCTAAACTTTTCCCACTGTTAATGTGACCTATAATCTGTGCAATTCAATTGAAAAACAAACAAATCTGTTAGGGGAAAAAAATAAAAAAACATACAATATGCTGGTTGCATAAGTGTGCATACCCTTAAACTAATAGTTTTTTGTGTGCACACCCTTAAACTAATACTTTGTAGAGGCACCTTTTGATTTAATTACAACATTCAGTCTTCTTGGGTACATACCTGCCATCAATTAAAGGTACTCTAATTAACCCCAAATAAAGTTCTGCTGTCCTAGTAGGATTTTCATGACATTTACTCAGTTGCCTGATACAGCAAAAGCCATGGTTCGCAGAGAGCTTACAAAGCATGAAAGGAATCTCATTGTTGAAAGGCATCAGTCAGGAGAGGGGTATAAAAAAATTTCCACAGCATTGGATATACGATGGAACACAGTGAAGACAGTCATCAAAAAGTGGAGAAAATATGGGACAAAAGTGAAGTTGCAAAGGACTGGGCATCCCTCCAAAACTGATGAAAAGCCAAGATGACAACTGGTCAGGGAGGCTGCCAAGAGACCTACAGCAACACTGAAGGAGTTGCAAGAATTTGTGGCAAGTATTGGTTGTGTACTACATGTGACAACAATCTCCCCTATTCTCCATATGTCTGGACTATGGGGTAGGGTTGCAAGACAGAAGCCTTTACTTACACAGAAACACATCCATGCCCAGCTAAAATTTACAAAACAATACATCAAGTCTTCCAAAAGCATGTGGGAAAATGTGTTATGGTCTGATGAGACCAAGGTTGAACTTTTCCACCACAATTCCAAAAGGTATGTTTGGTGCAAAAACAACAATTTGTATCACCAAAAGAACACCATCGCCACGGTGAAGCATGGTGGTGGCAGTATCATGCTTTGGGGTTGCGTTTCTTTATGTCGAACTGGGGCTTTAGTCAAGGTGGAGGGAATTATGAACAGTTTTAAATACTAGTCACTTTTGGCCCAAAACCTTCAGATGTCTGCTAGAAACCTGTAGACTAAGAGGAATTTCACCTTTCAACATGACAATGCTCCCAAGCATACATCCACATCAACAAAAGAATGGCTTCACCATAAGAAAAAAGTTTTGGAATGGCTCAGCCAGACCCCAGACCTAAATCCAATAGAAAATCTGTGGGGTGACCTGTAGAGGGATGTGCACAAGAGATGCCCTCACAATCTGACAGATTTGGAGTGCTTTTGCAAGGAAGAGTGGACAAATATTGCCAAGTCAAGATGTGCCATGCTGATAGACTCCTATCCAAGAAGACTGAATACTGTAATTAAATCAAAAGGTGCTTCAACAAAGTATTACTTTAAGGGTATGCGCACACAACAAAGTATTAGTTTAAGGGTGTGCACACTTATGCAATCAGCGTATTGTACATTTTTTATATTTTATATTTTTTCTGCAACAGATTTGTTTCTTTTTCAATTGAATTGTACAGGTTGTAGGTCACATTAAAGGTGGGGAAAAGTTTGAAATGATTTATTGTGGTCTCATTTTTTATTTTAACATGGGTGAGTAAACTTTTTATATCCATTGTACACACACACACACACACACACACACACACAGATATATATATATATATATATATATATATATATATATATATATATATATATAGATAAACAAAACAACTCCAGCACTCAAATGCTTAAATGCTCATATGCAGCAAATAAGCATTAAATCCATTAAAATAAGGCAATAGCTATTGCCTTTATTTTAATGGATTTAATGCTTATTTGCTGAATATGAGCGTTTGAGTACTGGAGTCATTTTGTACACAACAACAACAACAACATTTTTCTCCATGGCACCTGGTATTGTGCACTGTTCCTTTTGTGTTTTGGCTTAAATATATATATATATATATATATATATATATATATATATATATATATATATATATAATTTACAATTATGTTTCATGCTAGAGAGCAGGTGTAATTTCTTAGGTACATGGTACAAATTTGATATTTACAATATGCACATATGTGTGGTAGCCTCTAGATCATAGCTAGAGAGGCTAGTAATCATAGCTGGAGAGGAGTTTAGAGGTGGAGAGAGAATTATAGGACTAGGTGGGGAGAATGAAGTTGCATTTTCTGTTAGAGTAAAGGTAGGAATGTAGCTGAGTTTTAAAGTTTCAGAGTTTGCACAGGTCCTTAGAGAGGAAGGAAGAGAATTCCATTTTTTGCTAAGGAAAAGGATAGCAGGAGTTGACCAGCAGGGCGATTGGGTTTTCGGACATAAATGTAATATTATCAGACTTGGCAAAATGACATAAATTAGAACTACAAAGTAAATAGTTAAATCACAGAAATGACAGCATAATTAGAAATCTAGGGATAATGGTAGCCTACAGTTTAAGCTTTAACCAGTGTTAGTCTAACGAAGTCCACGATGCATATTCTGTAGCTCATCCAATTCTAAAGGGTTTGTTTAATCACTCCAGAAAGAAAAAGACAGCTGTACCACTTAGTTTTGGTCTGTCCAGTTGTCAAATACAGTGTTGCATTTTTTAGCCTTTGGATAAGCAACCTGAAACAACTTGAAAAGGTGCAAAAACACCTTACTAAAAAATCATAAGCTTGGAGAACATGAACTCTTAAGAAATGCTTCAGGAGTTGTCGTTATATTTTGTTTCCTACAGATTACAAAGAGGTAACCTCAACCTGATTTTTGAGGTGGTGTCTAATCCATTTATTTTGGAAAGTCTAGGCCTAGAATGCACAGCTTGGAGGAGCTAACTATGTCAGGGAAACAAATACTAAAAAAATAACTAATAATAGAAATAAATTGACAGATATGTTACAGAACATCATCCAAGATTCTGCAGTGAGTTCCTTCTTACAATTAGAAGACATCACCCAGTAACCTGTTAACTTCCTTAGGTAATAAATACATATACCATGAACTTGTAAGCTCGATATTCAGATTTACAACCCTGTGACTGTGTTTGTGCCACAGATGATAATCAGTGCTACCACCCACGTAATATGTGAGCCTCATTGCTCTACTCTAAAGGTCCCACAGTCCATTCTATTCTACACAGTACCCTGTCAAAGATGTACTATTCTTTGATAACCATGCGAAATACACAACAAGTAACTGACATTTTTCTTCACAATTAAAGGAATTTCATTCAGTCTATGATGCAGCCATAGTGTCACACACACTTAGCATCTCGGTGACTAGAATAAAATCACTGTTTTTTAAACATGGCTGATGATTTTAAAATATAGTTACAGCACTGTGTAACTATCTTTTTTAATGTCCTTGCAGAGCAATAATGGGATTTCTTCATATAATACAATAGTAGGATTTATCTGGATGGATAGAAGGAGGCACCACACCCACTGGTTGTCCTTTTGTCCTCTGGCAAAGTGTGGAGGAGTCTCAGCAAAAGTGAGGTCCCTGCCACAGGCTGGAAGCACCTCCTTTGTATGTGCTATGCAAGTATATTTACCTGTTTTGTGTGTACATGGAAGTATGTACAAATGTTGTATGTGCATGCACAAATGTTGTATGTGCATGCACACATGTACAAATGTGTGTGCATCCAAGCATGTACAAATGAGTATGTGCATGCAGGTATGTACAATTTTTTTGTGTACATTCAGGTATGTAAGAACCAAAATTGCCCCCTGGCTTACAAAACATACTAGGCAAAAGATCCTCCTCAGAAATAAAATTTGGGCCAAATGGAGAGCCTCCAAAAGTCCATCAGATCAACTTTACTTTAAACAGTTAAGAAATGCCACCAAGAAAGACATTCTCAGAGACAAAAAAGACTATTACCTTCACCTCCAACAAACCCACCAACAAAAACCACAAAAATTCTGGTCAGGCATTAACAAACTTTTTCAACCAGGGCACTCTAAAACTCCTGCCCCTTTAGAATTCAACCATAATAACTCTAACCAGATTCTTGATGCCTTTAATAACTATTTTACTGAAGCCATTCTAACCCTAACTAATACTTTACCACCTATTACCAATCTACCATTAAATAACAATAATACTTCAACTCCAACCTTCCATATACAACCTGTACCCACATCCCTCATTTGCAACCTTCTTCAAAAACTTAAACCATGCACCCCTTCTGCTGACTGTCTTTCCAGCAGAATACCTGCAAATTGCAGCTAAAGCCATTGCCTATCCCATCCCCATCCTTATAAATAGAACAATTTTAGAAAGCAACATCCCTTCCATATGGAAAGTATCCCACATCATCCCTCTACACAAAGGTGGGTCATCTGCTGAGCTCTCCAACTTTCGGCCTATCGCCTTACTCTCTCCAATAGCTAAAATAATGGAAAAATGAATACACAGACAACTACCTGACCACCTTCTCCATAACAATTTACTTGCGACTGCCAGCATGGTTTTAGGCCATTCCATAGCACAACAACTGCCCTGCTATCCTTTTCTGACTCCATCAACAAAAATCGTAACAATAACACTTTCTCCTCTGCACTATTTATTGACCTTTCAAAAGCCTTTGATATGGGGAACCATAACATGCTTATTGACATACTAAAAGCCCAATCACTTGATCCACAAGCATTACAATGGTTTAAATCCTATCTTGAAAACAGACAGCAAGCAGTACTTTGGGATAATAATCTTTCTACATCCCTCCCTGTGAACATTGGAGTATCACCAGGCTCTATTTTAGGACCTCTTCTCTTTTCATTGTTTATTAATGATCTACATACCAAAATTCCTTAAGCCACCTGCATACAATATGCAGATGACTCAACTTTAATTTGTTCAGCCAAGTCCATAACCTCTCTCCAGTCCCTCACCCAAACAGTATTTAACAGTGTTGGAAATTGGTTCATGCAACACTGCCTCCTTCTGAACCCCAAAAAGACAAAATTATTACTCTTTGCTCCTACTCATGTCACCTCAACTACACTTCACAGTAACCTCTAACAATGGAACTAACATATCCCCTGACACTACAACCCGTCTACTAGGAGTAACAATTGATAACAACCTTAGCTATGATGACCATATTAATTCTGCAGTAAAGTCTGTCAAAAAAAAAAACTAGACACCCTTTACAGAATCAAACCCTTCCTTATCCCTTCTGCCAGAATCACTATTGCCCAGACACACCTGATCTCTACCCTGCTCCATGCTTCTGCAATATATACCAATCTATCTAGAAACAACCTCACCAAACTTTCCACCAGTTTCAATAATATAGCCAGATTTGCCACTGGCATCCCCTTTAGAGCTCACCACTGCCACGACCTCAAACAACTGGGATGGTTAGAACTGCAGAACCTACTACTTTGTCAACAACTTGTTATCACCCAAAAGATCCTTTATCATCCTAATAATACCCCAATCCTTACTAATCTGATTACCCCTACAAAAATCTTGCAACACTATGCTCAGCTAATAAGCTTCTAGTTTCCACTACTAAATCTAACAACAAAGCTGGAGACTCACGTTTCACCAACACAGTAGGAAAAAGTGGAACCAGCTTCTTAGTGAACTTTCCTCTCTTGCTTCCGCTCATCTTTTTAAAAAGCATCTTAAAGAATATCTTAAAACTCACTGGCTTTGTCCCTGCTTTAACCCTGACTGATATCTCTTTCCCCTTCTTGCTTTCTCTACACTTCTCTACTCCACTGTTCTATGTCACATACCTGTAATATCGATTACCTTCTTACTACTTAAAAAAAAAAAAAAAAAAAAAAAATTGATAAAAATGGTTTACAATTCAAAATTTTGTTCTTTTGATTGCTATTTCTCAAATGATTGCTCTCTGTATTTGATCTTAGCTTTAACCTACTAAAGGACTCTGTACAAGTTTATCTGAACCTCAGTGTAACAATGTGCTGTAATTCATTTGACTATTACTATATTATTGTAATCTCTGTCACTGCTAATGCTTGGAGCTTTTCTCCCCGGGCCTCTACTGAAAATGGACATATATCCAGCTAGACTAGCCCGGTCAACAAATGTAAAATAAAATAAATAAATAAATAATAAATGTACAGATGTTGTGTGTGAGTGCAAGTATGTACAAATGCAGTGTCTACATGCAGGTATGTACAACTGTAGTGCGTACATGCAAGTATGTACAAATGTGTGTACATGCAAATATGTACAGATATTGTGTGTACATACATGTATGTACAAATGAGCATGCATGTATCTGAATATGTAGATTAGCAAAAAAATCACTTACAGCCATCTAGATTATGTGGTACTAGAAAGCTTGGCATGTCGTCTCTACCCACCCATCCATGTTGTAATTGCCTACTGGTCCAGTGAAGGAGGAAATTAGTTACAGCAATAGTTTGTAGGAGGGGAGGTTGAATATTTGGTGGGCTGCAGAAGACACTTTGAAGGGACAGTGTTGTGTGGCTGGTAGTAATCAGTGGGGCAAAACAAACATTTATTTCTAGCATGTGTTCCAGAGCCAAACAGTTTAAAGTGATTTATCTCTTTTAATATGACATCCAAACTTCAAAATAAGCACAGCCATAACAAAACCAGAGCTTATTAAGTAGCAGCTGAGAAATATCTACACATGGCTTTGCAGTGGTAGCAGAGCTAAATAACATCCTGGGCTGGAAATTTCTCAAATATACTTCACAGTATAATCTTTTCAACTCCCAGCGAGGTTAGCCATATAATAACCATGAAACTCTACCTCTACATTCCTGTGCTAAGAACTCCAGTATAAATTGTCATTTTTAACATAGGTAGATATTTGGTATGGCAGCATACATTTTGAAACTGTTCAGCTTCATACATTTTCATTTTAAATGTTCGAAGGTCACCAAACATTACTTTGCCATTTCAAACTTTCAGTGTTCTTTTCCAGCTCAGAAGGTTCAAGTAGACTCCCAGGCCTTCACTGAAATCAGAGAAAATTTTTGCTGTTCCCAGGTGACATTTCCCACTCACTAACCAGTCTTTTAGTTGAGTATGTGGATGCCTTTTATTTATTTACTTATTTAGTTATTTTGATTTATCGGGGTTGTGCACTGATCAACACTGACCATTTTCAGGCTCAGCCAGGTGAAATACAAAACATTTCACAAACAAAAAATACAGAAATGCAGCCAATAACAGAATAGTTCAGACTATTTCATAGAAAAATAGTATGTATACACAGTCTAGTGAACAAACACAGTGCAATGTGCAAACAAGTAAAGTGTAATGTACAATATATACATTAGTTTCTAAAGCGGGTCAATCTTCAGTGAATGTTGAGAGAGGAGAAGAGACTCAGATAGGACACAGGTTAGGTGATATGTCCTAGGCTGAAGCAGGAGCATTTGGCTTGGATGAAAAAGTGCTTTTTGAGTTGCGTTCTGAATTTGGAATAAGTGTTGATTTCCTCAGTGCTGATGGAGTGAGCTTGCCAAAGAGTAGGCCTCTGAGAGAGAAAGCATGTGCAGATTAGATCTTTGTTTTATAGGTAGCCTTTTGGCTGTTTCTAGGGTGATACAGTAATGTTCACAGAGAGGTGAGTCTGTAATTAATCAACAGATGCTGTCAAAGGCAGACTGGACTGTGGCAATGTTTTTCTTGGAGGCAGAAGCAAAAATTGAGAGCCCATATTCAATTTGAGAAAGGAGAACTCCTTTAACAATGGCCGCTCTGGCTGGTTGGGATAGAAAAGGGAGATCCATTTGGCCCAGAAGAGGAGGGAGGTTATTTTGGCTCTCACCTTGTCTATGTGGAAAGGGAGGTTTAGTGACTGATAAAGCCATAGTCCTAGGTATTTGAAGTTGGGCATTGTCTGTATGGAATGGTTGTCCTGGTCAAAGATAGAGTCAGGTATATGGTGAATTTTCTGTGAAATTCCAAAAAGCATAGTTTTGGTCTCGGTGGGGTTGATGAGCCATTAGTGAGTAGAATTTCTGGAGTGTAAAAAGGCTAATTTAATGAATGTCTGCCCTCTGTCACAATAGGCACAGGTAAGGGTTCTCCATGGTCTTTGACCACCACAACAGAACTGGTACAGGTTTCATACCTGTAAATGAGACAGTTGTGTCAGATGCCTTTGGTTACAGCCATGTTATAAACTCTCTTCTTGTCAAAGGCTGTTCTCTTCTCTAGATTTGCAGATTTAAGTCTTTGTGAACATTGTTCTGATGTAATCAGTGTGCCTTCCCCCTCGGACAATCTAAGAGCAATGACTACTTATAAAACAAAAGTCTAGAAGACCTCTCAGTTATTGCAGAGCTCCATTAGAACCATAACTGTAGTTTCATATATAAACTTCATCTCACTTGGAAAATTTCTCAGCTATGCACTTTTTGTTCTTTCCTTCTTGGTGTTTGTTTTTAACTCTGGCAAAAGCAAATCAAACTTGGATCTCAGTCTTTGAGCTGTTGAGATAAAACTGTTATCATTTGATTTATCTCCCTGCAGGACTTCATGCAATGGTTCCTCTACCTGCACAGTCAGCTCATTTATTCAGTGGGAGTCTGTTAATGGTAAGCTAGGTGAGCACTCAACATGCTGTCTCTTCTGTCTAGGAAGCCCTGTCAGCCCTCCATTCCTTGGTGAGAATAAGTTGATAGGGAGCTGGACATACTAAGCCTAGAGTACTTCATAACAGTTTTCACTCTTGCTCACAAACACTGGCTAATGTACAATGTAGGCACTGTACCTATGTACTATGTATGTATTCTACCTATGTTCCAAATTTCAGCTGTACACCACAAATCTATGAATTACCTTTATTTTTAAATTAATGTTTTCTTGTTTCTTCTCTCCACTGTAACTGTTGATGTGCTGCATACCACTGTAAAAACATGTCTATTGTAATTTGTGTGTATACTGATCATGTCTAAATATCTAAATGTATCTGTAATTATTTTTCTGTGTGGAGCTTTTCTCCCTGGGCCTCTGCTGAAAAAGGGCCTTTTCAGCTCAGTCAGACACCCCTGGTTATCAAATGTAAAATAAAATAAAATAAATTCTGAGCTTCACTATTGCTGTCTTGTGAGGGAAGCCATGTCTAAATATACCAGTTTCCATCTGCTATACAGTGCAATGCACTCAAACAGCATGGGCTTAGTAGGGTCCTTCTCCATAAGGTGTAAACACCTAGTGCTCCTACTAAGTGTCACCCATTTGGTGACTCAGAACTGTCTCCCTCTCCCAGCATTCATGAGCCTGCAACAGCTACTCACTCCCCACTGGTAGTTTCTATAGGCACCTAAGCTGCTAAAGGAACTTAGTCACCTGTGACATGGTAGGGGCTTTATTCCTCTATCCCATGGAGCTGGCTAAAGCTGACATCATTTGAGGAGGAATAGTCAGGCTCAACAAAAACCATGACATTCTTGTTTTCACAGCCTTGTTTTTCATTTTCTTCACCCCTCCATTCAAAGTATGTGCAGCCTGCTTGCCAGATCATTAGATAATGCATGAAATAGTGCAATATCTACATGACAAATTCCATTGTTTTCCATAAATGTAATTTATTTTATTTATTTAATTAAAGTCAAATGCTTATCACTAAGCATGTACAGAAATATTTAAACCAGTACACTCTAAATCAGCATTAAATTCAAATCACTTAGGCATGTACACTGTATTCCAAAACTTCAAAAATTCAGCAATTGAAAGTTAGTATAAACTCCTCCGCCAGGTTCACAACAGACTCTAGTAAAAAGAAAAAAAATAGGGCCTTCATAAGTATATTTCATCTCAGAAGTTAAAATCCAGGGTAGTAGCTTGTTCCAGGGGATGGAACTGAGGTATGAAAAAGAAACCCTACCTGACCTTTCTAGCTGTGCCTCCTGTATGGCTTGCAGCCCTGATATAGATGACAGAACAACCTACCAGTCACATAGAGATGTAACATCTCTTTCAGATAGACAAAACCCAGATCATTCTGGGACAAAAACTGAGCATTAGAATTTTAAAGACACAGCACAGCACAACAGGTAGCCAGCCTAAGCGTGTAATAGAGGTGTGATGTGTTGGCTAATTGGAACACCAGTAATCAATCTAGCAACTGAATTCTGAACCCACTGCAAGCATGACAAATCACTATCCATACATCCGAAGTTCAGAAATTTACAATAGTCTAAGAGGAACATTATTAATGCATACAGGTTCACTCCAGGTGCTCTAGTCCCAAGTGCTCGAAAACCACTGACTCAAAGCTATGGAACTGAGCTCCTTGTAGCTCAGCTAGGCTCCTGCTAATCCTCAGACTAGAAGTTGAGTTTGAGTAAGTAGCCATGGGAGCAAACACTGCTCACACTCAAACTCCAGTATGAGATTTGGGTAAGCAGCTGTGGGGAGGGGGGGGGGGAGGAGGGTTCAGGATTAGGGAGCAGGAAGGGGATTTTAAGCTTAGGTTGCAAGAAGGGAGTTTTACCTTAGGGAACAATTGAGGAATTTAGGATCAGCAAGGGGGTTAAAGTTTTAGGTTTGGGGATCAGGAAGAGAGTTTTAGGGTTAATAAGTATGTGGGGAATTTAGTTTTAGGGAGAAATCAAGGACTTAATGGTTAAGAAGAGGGAGTGGAGGTTTAGGGTAAGGGATAGAGAAGCTGGGTTGGGAACTGGGTGGGAGTTTTAGGTTTAAGGTTTAGGTTCTGGTAAGGTTGTATACTTTATAGGATCATGAATGTTGGAAGGGCTATGTAGAAACAGGTGATCAGGCTAGTGAGAGGTACAGCACTTGCTTTTTTAAGCAGGTGGCAGTGACCAGTTGTGTCACAAGCTACTAACCAGCACAGAAGCACCTGTAGTAGACCCATGTTTTCTGTGTGCACTGTGTAAACTTTCATTGTAGGTTTTACCAATAGTAAAAATATAGCACATTTAGGAGACTATGTATGGTTAATGACAACTGCAGCCTATATATACATTTTCAGATGATATGCTTATCCTGTAGATGTTTTTAAATATCAAAACTGTCTGCTAAATATGACCTCATATCTGATGTCCTAGGTGAAGGTAAATACACATATAAATACTTAGACACACAGAGACGTCATCTGAGGAGTAGTGTGTGAGATAGATAGAGAGATTGTGACTTCTAAGTTAGGAGAAAAACACCTTGGCTGCTGTAGTGCAGATGGGTGTGTCCTTTAATAGGTAGTATGTGGGAAGCAGGAAAAGGCAGAAAGTTAATGGAGATCAGCTGAGTTTGGAATAGGAACACAATCTCTGCTATGGTCAGATTCCTAATGCTTAAGCTGAGAGAGGAAGCCAGTTGGGCCACCAAGGAGTGTCAAGGGTAGTCAAAAGGTGTCCCTTTAGTCAAAGTCAAAGCAACCTTTATTGTCATTTAGATCAATAAATGCAATGTATCTCTGGATTAAATTTCATTGCTTCAGGCTCGTGTGCATTGGAAAATAGTTTTCACAAAAGGATGAGGGAAACATGTAACGGTAGAAATTCTAGTCAGTATAGATATAAATACACACATAGATAACTTATCCCCCACCATTTTTAAGATAGGATAGCAGCATAGCATAAATCACAGTTTCCGTACTTGTGCAAGTAATTTAGTTCAGATTGCATAAATTAGATAAACATAATAATTTAATAGTACTAAAGTAAAGACAGTCATATTGCACTTATGATGTTCTCATGAACTGAAGGAGTGCTGACATTGTTAAGGTTAGTTGTTCAACAGTCTGATCACTTGTGGAAAGAAACTATTCCTGAATCTTGATGTTCTAAACCTGATGCTTCTGTATTGCTTCCCTGAAGACAGGAGGTGGAATAGTCCATGTGCAGGATGGTACTTGTCCCTTTCCCTTGTCTGTTTCACGACCCTGCCATAGCATCTGCAAGAGTAAAGGTCCTGTAAGGACTGGGGGATTGATCCTGTGATTTTTCTGGCCTGCTTTACAACCTTCTGTAATGCCTTGTGATCTGCATATGTGCAGTTTCCATACCAGCGAGTGACGTTGTTAGTCAGTATGCTTTCGATCGTGGCCCTGTAGAAGGTCATGAGGATGTGGGAGGGAAGGTTTGCTCTACGTAGTCTCTGAAGGAAGTGGAGACATTGTTGGGCCCTCTTTAAAAGGCTGGGGTGTTTGTTGCCCAGCTTAGGCCATCTGAGATGTGTAACCCTAGGAATTTGGTGCTTTTTACTCTTTCCACTGCCATACTACTGATGGTGATGGGTTTGTGGGACCCTTGCTTCCTCCTGAAGTCAACAGGGATTTATTTTGTTTAATCAACATCTAGTGCTAGGTTGTTGTTGGTGCACCATCTGGTGAGTTGGTTCACTTCGTCTCTGTATGCCCCCTTGTCGTCATTCTTGATGAAGCCAATCATGGTGGTATCATCGACAAACTCGATGATGTGATTTGGCTATGTTTTGCACAGCAGTTGTGGGTCAGTGTTGTGAAGAGAAGTGGACTTAGTATGCAACCTTGTGTGACCCCTGTATTCAAGGTGATGCATTGTGAGTAGTTCTTGCCAACTTGAACAGTTTCGGGCCTGTCAGTCAGAAAGTCTAATATCCAGTTGCAGTGTGAATTTTCTATGCCTAGTTGACTTAGTTTAGACAACAGCTGCTGCAGTATTACAATATTGTAGACTTAGCTGAAGTCTATGAGCAGCATATGTACATAGCAATTTTTGTCTTCAAAATGGTTCAAGGTGCGACGCAGAAGTTTAGGTGGAAGTTTGGAGTATATCACTGATACCAGATGTTGTAAATGCTGTTACGCTGCAGACTGTATAAAGCCTTGTAGAGGGTTAGAAATACTTGGTTATGCTGGATACAGAAAACATTCTAGATAGTGATTGTTCTGGATCGCTCAAGCTGAAAAACTTTGTGGATGTTTTTTGAAATAACTGCTTGAGTGGATAAGGAATATGAACTTTGCTAAGTACTGTTTTGTTCTGGACCTCTTGGTTTAACTTCTACCAAGTTTTTGGGTTTCTAATACCATGAAAGGAATGGACCCAATTCCTAAGTCTGGGTATGATCAGAGATCATGGAATTAGTATTGTTTCAATCTTCAGCATTACTCAAGGGTGCTCTTCTCAGCACCCTGCAATCTACCTAGAATTGCCTCCCTCTGTATTTCATTTGGGGTTACATGTATTGGTAGCATATCCAAGTACAACTGTAGATTCTTTTTTATAAGACCCATTGCTCCTACTACTATTGGAACTGTCTGGGTATCCTTCTTCCACATTGCTCTGATTTCTACCTGCAAATCCTGATATTTTATGACTTTTGTCTCTCTCTCTCTCTCTCTCTCTCTCTCTGTGTAAGACACTGTCATCACTGGGTATAACAAATTCAATGATTAATGCTACTTTTGCCTTTTTTCATGGACTACTGTAACTGTTTTTCTTGCATCTATTTTTTGAACTGTTGGTAATGGGTGATCCCATTTGATATACACTTCATCATTCTCTATAATGCTTTGCGGCTCATGCTTCTAATGTTTCACATCTGCTTCTATACTGTAGTGCTTGTACACTCCTCAGTGCAACAGTCAGCAACAAGATGTGTGACTATATCCGGTTGTTTTTTTACATAAACTGCACTTGTCTGTTTCTCCCACCTTTTCAATAAATTGTGTAATCCAATATGTACGTAGTCCACTATCATGGGATGCCATTATAAGCTTTTCATGTTTTATTCTCATTTGCCCTCTTCTTAACAATTCTTGCATCAAATATTGACCAACATGGGTGTATCTGATGCATCTGTAAACATTCCTTTATCTGTGAATGTTTTTTTGTAATCTGTCCACTCCGTACTTAAATTCTTTCCCTATTTATAATTCTCTGTTAAGGCTTTATTTATCAATAAATTATCTTTGTTCCATATTACTTTCTTTTGTTTCCCTTTTATTCTGTTGCCATAATCAACATTGTTTTCTAAATGACTACAAAGTTTGTCTGCATCAGTTTCAGTTATAGTTTGTATATTGTTTTAAAGCAACTTATTGGTCTACAGTTAGTAGAAGGGCATGCAGGGTCTCTTAAGGAAGTGTATTATTGAAGAGTACAATTTATTCTGTTAACCTGGTTGGTGTCTGTTCAGGATGTGCATATAATTCTTACTCAGGGCTAAATATCTCTGTAAAGATGTTAATGCTTTTAACCAGTAGTTAAGTACTCCCACCCAAGTGTTGTTGTACTCTTAAACGTAAACTTGGTGGCTTTGGAATTGCCCACCCCTGTTGTTAATTGATTTTGGTCACTCCTCCCAGTCCCGTCTCATTTGATCACTCACCTGAGTGCAGTGAGATCATTTGGGTAGGACTACCCCCTTGCTTCTTTGACTTTGGACACTCCTCCCTGTTCTATCTCATCAGCTCAGTGCACTGAGTACAGAGAGAGAGCATTTGGGAAGGCCTACCTCCTTAATTTTATACTATCTTCTGTTTCCTCCCTCTCCACTTAAAAAAAATAAAAAAAAAAGTTTTACACTTTATTCAGCTACTTTAAATGTAATTGTGTTCTTCCTACTTTATTACCTTGTTTTTGCTGTGTGGTCTTTTTGAAGTGATTTTTTTAGCACTTGTGCTTCAGGCCAGTTACTTTACATTTAAAGGACAACCACACTCTCAGGCTCAAAAAACATATTTATTTCATCATGGTTTGGTGTTTCCTACATTTTAACAGCACTCTGGGACTATTCAGAACTTTTTAGATATTTTTATATGCAATTTCTGACTCTGACCACATGGGGGCTGACATTTTGAAATAATTCAGACTGTTTACTCTGCCTCTAAGTATCCCAGAATGCATTGTTTGTCTCCAAAAAAATTGCATCAGATCTGCCACGTTTTCCCTTAAGCTGCTGTCACTTCACTGACTTAACAGGCATTCACTGCTGTCTTAAAGTCCCCTACTTTTGGTAAAAATGTTATCCTTTTTCAATGACTACTTCAAACACAAGCAGTGCAAATGCTACAGAATGGAACTCAAAAGTGCATTTTATTGCTTTTGTTTCTTAGAAATGCTAACTTGCTTTCTTTTGTGAAGGCTGAAATCTAGTTCTTCAAGGCATCTCCCCTCCCACTTCACACCTACCTTCCCTAGCTGTCAAAGAGCTAAGGGTAATTTGACCCATTGTCTGCATGTGATTGACAGCTCACAGCAGGTGACCAGAGTAATCTACTGTTTTCTTGTCAGCCTTTCTCTCCTTACAGTGGGACACTTTTTTGTTGCACTCCTCCTGTCAAATTTAGAACCAAGCTACATAGCACTGGGAATAATCAGGGTTTTGCAAAGCATCAAAATCCCACTTACTTTTCCTTCCCGTTTGGTTAAATAGCTAACAAATGATGCACTAGTAGACATGAAATATTTCACAGACTTGCATGACAGCACCAACATGCTTTTTTAAGACATAATTTAAAAAATTACGGTATTGCATACTTCTTGTAATCTGATGTAGTGTTGTCGATTAATTGTGACAGACATCTGCTTCTTATGTAAAAACGTGCAATCAAGGGAGCCCGCAGGATTTTTTGCAGGGGGGTGCAAACCCAGAGCCCCACCCACATAGCTCATCCCGCCCCCTGCCAACACAGCCCCGCCCAAGTCCACCCACCCCAAGCCCCGCCCACACAGCCATTCCAGTGTCCCATTACTTGGCTATTTCTCCCCATTTACTGTAGACACTGTTCAAATCTGTGTGCATACTGTGTTATGCTTTAGTTCTACAATGATTACAGGCAGTTGGATTTAATTTACAACTTTTATTTCAAACATTATAGCCCAAACACTGAGACATTTACTAAACCTAAAAGAAAGCAATAGTCTTACAATGAAAACAGACTTGGCATTAAAGCTTCTCTACTTTTGAAACTCACATTCAATGAAACGGCATTGAAACCCACATTCAAAGAAAATGCATCTGGCCAGTGGCAGGTTATTTACCTTTGAACTGTTTTCAAGCAATAGGCTCCTTGCACACTGTTAGGGCCATGCAAAAGTTATTTGATTTACCTGATTGTATTAATTATAATATATAATTGAATTATATCCCTTGTATTACACAGCAACACTTGTACATTTCAGTGTTTCATCTACAAATTCAGTGCCTGCTGCCGTCAAAGAATAAATTGCCTATGTTAAATTAAAAAAATGGTAAGCTGGTATATTGCAATAGAAAATGGATGACAAGCTGAAAAACAGGTTCATAGTTATTAGGCATCTCATCCAAAGGAGGACATCCTGAGGACTGCAGCATACAAATGTGTATGCTGTAGGAATAGAACCTCAAGCCTTTACATTAAGATACAAGTATTCTACTTGTGGTGCTACTAACATAGCTTTAAAACTTTATACCACAATAGAGATACCATTTGCTAAACAAAATGGTTGCACATTGTAAATAGACTTGGCATGAGCAGCAGTGAACTTCGCTTCCCTTAAAACTCACAGTTCCTTGAAAATGCACTTGAAAATTCCACCTGCTAACTCTAACTTGGGCATTTCACTTTCTCTCTCTTACAAAGATACCACACCCCTCAAGGCCTCACCCTTAGTGCAAGAAATCTTGACAAAGCCTAAAATAAATAGGGACAAATTATAAATATGGCTCTCAGAAAATTGCAAGAGTAACAGGATTTGTGTTAGTATGCATTTTTCTAAATGACATGACATCTAAAACTGAAATGTCTCATTTAGCAACTTCAATCCTCTTTAAGAGGAATATGGGGCAAAAATCTGGACAGCTGAGGGGTATGCTACCTCCCTCTTATACACACACCAAATAATTCTGGTCAGACTTGAATTAGTTCTGGGAAGGTTGCACTGAACGGCACCGTGCTTGATCTGAAGTGGGTGAAATCCTGGTAGCTAGTGATTGCAGCTCAGCAATGTGGAGCATTAAAGCATTTTTAGCAGAGCATTGTTTCATCACTACCTATTGTGTTTGCACATAAGCTGTAGTCATTTCAAACATTTGCCTTTTTGATTACTACAGAGTACATTTACCCACCAGAGCTATTGTGTTTTGACTTCATTGTGGAGCTAGTTGTTGCAGGGCTTGGCTTTTAAGTAAGGTAGCAATGCTTATTTACCATATACCATTAAAGCCACCCAACTACAAGTGTACTAACACACAGACACTGCTATAAGACACTGGTCTCCAATAAAATGTAATGAGCTTCTGAAAATACTGTAATCCTGTACTTTTATTACAAATACTGTCATATGCATTTCAATACCCAAGGCTTATACATTATCTAGCTATGTAAATATTCTCTGCATGGCAACAACGAAAAGGCTTTCAATGCTGGCAATTCTTTAACAATATGCTTACTAAAGCTTACTTGCATCTTACAATGTCCGACAAGCTTACTAAAGCTTACTTGCATCTTACAATCTCCGACAAGCTTACCTGATGTTCATTAAACCATGGCTACTTAAACAGAGCAACAGGGCACTGTGATAGCATGCAGTTCCTGAATAATAAGAAGCATAAATCAACAGTATAAAATCTGATAGAAAACCAGAACATTTTGCAAAATCAAGGACAGATGAAAAGCCACGGTCATATTTGTGATCTACCTTGGATGGGGAATACTCTGCACACTTACTGCATAACTGCTTCTTGCCTTCCTTGGACACATCCCGAGCCACTACAATGGGGGCTGGGGTGCAATAAGTATGTCATAATTTGAAATGTCTCTGGCTGATAGTGATGGCTCTGACACTCCTACCTCTCAACTTCAGAGCAAGAAATCTGGACAAAGCCATACATAGAACTAGAAGTGGGACACAGGCCCAAAAATAAGGCCAATTTTTAAATATTGCTCTTATTAACTTAATAGAACAGGTAGATCTTGCATTAGTACAAATTTTCTGAAGGGTATAAAATCTGAAACTCAAATGTCTGCCATTATTTTCTAACTTCAGTCTTTAATGACTTGCCACTAATTTGCCAGAAACCACAATTTTATGAAAAACAGACCAAAATGTGATGCCACAATACCTGTCAAAAAGGGACACCTTTTAATATTAACAGTTAACTTGAAGCAGCTAACAAAATAAGAGCATCCACATGCATTTCTGAAATAAAGGTAATCTATAACTGATCATTACAGTTATAATTGTAAACCCTCCACATTTTCTTCCAAAATTGCCATTTTGGAGGAGGGATTATTAGGGGAGAGCAACATTTTGAGCCAGAATTGGGGACAATTGAGATATTTGGATATTCCTAATCTACAAAGTGATTTGCACGTACCTCTCAACCTCTTAATGCAGGAAATCTGAACAAGGCCAAATATATTGGGGAACATACAAACACTACTAAAAATTGCTCTTGTATAAACTTAGACAGTCTTGCATTAGCATTTATTTTTCTGAAGGTTATGACATCTGAAACTCAATGTCTGTCATTTAATGGCTTCATTCCTAAATGATTTGCTAGAAAACCACAAATTTTATGAGAAACAAACCAAAAATAAGCAGCAAATATCTATTAATTCTGCAAAGATATGGACAACTGAGAGGTATAGTTCAACCGGGGCTGTCTGAGTTTGCTACCCCCCCCCCCTCACAAAATCATGGTCAAATGGAGCCTCCCCCCCTGCAGCCATTCCAATGTCCCATTCCTTGGTTATTTTGCCCCATTTACCATAAACACTAATGTGCATACTGCTTTACTTCTGCGATGATTTAGGATTTCATTTGAAAGTTTTATTTTGCATTTTACAGCACAAACCCCAATACAGATCTGTTAAAGCAATGCAGTCTCAATGAAAATAGACTAACATTAATACTTCTCTGCCCTTGAAACTCACATGCATTGAAACAGCACTGAAACCCACTTTCAGAGAAAATACATTTTGCCAATTGCAAATATTAACTCTGGGCTGTCTTCAAAATCATAGGCCCTCGAGCGTAACATACACATGCTCTTTGATACACCTTCCTGACTGTATTACATTATATTCCTTGTACAATACAGTACAGTTGTTAAAGGGCATTTTAAATTTATTGTTTTGAAAATTTTTCCAGTAAACAAAGAAACAAAAAGCATCCACCAATGACAAAATTGCCCAATTCAGAACATTTCCATCATAAAAAGTCTACTCAAGTCCACCAGTATTAGTAAAAAATATACACAATCTCTGTAGTAAAATCCACAGTGAAGAAATTTGTAACTAATAGAGGTTGCTGCTAGCAAACACTTTATATGTCATTGTTTAATCTACAAATAAAGTGCCTGTTACCCTTGAAGAATAAATTGCCTTTGTTGCATGCAGTAAAAAAATGAAAAGCTAGTAATACCGCAATAGAGAATGGATAGCAAACTGTTAACAGGTTCATAGTTACTAGGTATCTTTGCCAAAAGGACTGCAGCATCCACCCCCTTTACAACACAATACAGCATCAGCAATGCATTTACCTACTGTGGGAGTAGAACCCACAGTCTTCAGCATCTAAAGCAAGTACACTATCTGTTGTGCTATTGATGCAAGCAGACTAAACATAATCAGCACTAAACTTTTGCTCCCCTGCAGCTCTCAGCTCCTTGTAAAATCTACTCTACACTCAGCTGCATCTCTGAACTTTGCAGCACAAGAAATCTGGAAAAAGCCGAAATTTATTGGGGGGGGGGGGCAAAAGGCCAAACAACAGAGACACATTTTAAACATTGCTTGCATAATGTTTGAAAGTTGCTAGAAGAATAAAATGCTGCATTACCACCATACATTTCACTGCTACGTCTTGAACCCAGGGGACCCCGTGCAAAACAGTCAAAGCAACATACCACTACGCCAAATCAGCTGTTTTGTGAAAGAGGAAGACTGAAACTTTACCATTTAGTGAATTCAGTTCTCACCATACCTCTCAACCTCTTAGCAAATAACACCCGGACAAACCCAGTAATGAGAGAATATAGCCCCCAAACAGTTTCAGTGAAATCAGTTCTTACCATAGCTCTCACCATTAGCAAAAAACCTGGATGAAGCCAATAAATACCTGGATGAAGCCAATAAATACCTGAACAAAGCCAATACTGGGTGAATACAGCCCCCAAACATATTCAGTGAATTCAATTCTTACCATAACTCTCAACCCTAGCACAAAGCCTGGATGAAGCCAATAATGGGGGGAATACAGTCCCAAACACAGGGATACATTTCAAATATCCATCTTGTACACTTAGAAAATTGCTAGAATAAAAGCTTGCTTTTGTTACCATACACTTTCTGAAGAATATGAAGTCCGATATTGAAATGTGTCCATTTACATTTATTAACCAGGAAAGTCTGACTTTGAAAAAAAAACAGCTAATTTTTTTAGCAGAGGCCCAGGGAGAAACACTCCAGACAGCCAAGAATAAAACTAGATAATAACATTTAGCTGTCAGGCAACAAGGACACAAATGCAGAAACCACAGATTTTATGAGGAACAGAAAAGGTATGAGGGAAAATCCTGCAATATTTTTACAAATGGTGGTGGGTAGGGAATTCAGGCTCTTGCCACTTGGGCCCAAGGTACAGGGTTCAAGCCTTATTCTCTACCCACCACCATGTACACCTGGGGCATTTCACACACACACACTTACTTGCCCCTTGCCCCTTGCTAAGTGGAAACAAATGGGTGCCGCTGATGAAATTATATAGTATTCTCCATTCATAATGAGTACTCCTGCTATGCTGACTCAGCAGAAAGTACAGTTGTGTACCTACCATAAATGTAGATGTTAGAGTGTATTCACTGTTGCAGTCATTACTCTTGGGTTATCCTGCTGGCAGGCTACTTGCTGTCGGCCTGAATTCCAAAGTCTTGGTCTGGCGTTGGTTGCTGTCACCTCTTCCCTGACGTCAGTGTGCCAGGGGTTTAAAAGATGCAGCCGACGCCATTTTCTTCAGTTTTTCTTGGCCCAGATGTCAGGTGCCTCCAAAAGGGTAGGCTAAAAATTATGCCAATAAACATGCATGCACTAAAGTAACCATTTCCTTCATCTACAAGTAAATACACCACATAGGTTGTATAGAATAGAGAAGTACAGATAAGATCCAGCAAAAGAAAGGGGGATGGTGGGAGGGTAACCTGGACTGCAACAGTGAATACACTCGAACATCTACATTTATGGTAGGTACACAACTGTACTATGTTGATCGTGTTTCACTGTTGCAGTCATTACTCTTGGGTTGAATCCCAAAGCTGAGGATGGGTGGCTAGGGCTAAATAGGATTAGGAGAGGCTATGAGGCCCTGCAGAACTGCAGTGGCAAAGCCTGCTCTGGATTTAGAGTAGAGAGGTAAGTGGTAGTGCTTTGTAAAGGTGTGCACCGAACTCCAAGTTCCAGCCTCTAAGATGTCCTTGGTTGGTACTCCTCTGAGGAAGGCTGCTGCTCTGGTTGAATGTAGCCTAATGTCCTTAGGCACTGATTTGCCATGTTGTGAATAGCAGAAACTAATGCAATGGCCTATCCATTTTGAAATAGTCTGTTTTGAGATAGCCTTTCCTTGTGATCCTACAGCATATGCCACTAAAAGTTGCTCAGTCTTTCTGAAAGCTTTAGTTCTGTCCAAGTAGAAGCGTAGCTGTCTGTGTATGTCCAAAGAATGCAGAAGTCTCTCACCCTTGTTCTGTGGGTTTGGATAAAAGGTAGGCAAGTGAATGATTTGGTTAAGGGCCACACTGGACACCACCTTAGGCATAAATGTCGGGTTTGTCCTCAGAAAAACCCTGTCTGGATGGAAAATGATAAAAGGTTCCACAGCCATGAGTGCCTGTAACTCCGAGACTCATCTTGCAGAGGTTATTGCTAGGAGCAGAGCTGTTTTCCAGGATAAGAATTTTATATCAGCTGTTGAGGCTGGCTCAAAAGGAGGCAGTATGAGTTTTTCCAAGACATAATTGAGGTCCCATGCAGGTATTGGTGCTCTCCTTGGATGTCTTATGTTTTTGGCCCCTCTGAAGTACTGCCTTATTAAAGAATGTGAAAAGATAGGTGGTTCTGTATTGTAATGGGCTGAAATGGCAGAGGCATGGATCTTAATTGATAAAAAGGATAGGCCTCTGTCCAGCATCTCAGTTAAGTATTGTAAAATCTGAGGAATGTTTGCAACAAACCTGTCAATTCCTTGTGCTGGTTCCAAGCACAGAATCTCTTCCATTTTTCTGAATAAGATTTTCTGGTACTGGGCCTCCTGGCCTCCAAAATAACATCCATCACAGCTTTGGAGAGAGGAGTGTTCTGAATGGCTACATTATCTGCCATGCTGCCAGATTTAAGGTCCTGAGTTGGCTGTGCAGGATCTGATTGTTTTGTTGGGTCAGTAAGAGAGGAATTTGAGGCAATATCCAGGCTGGACCTTGAGACAAATTCTTTAGGATTGGGTACCAGTGCTGGCGTGGCCAGTATCATTTTTGGCTTCTCTTGTTTGACCTTTAGGAGTACCTCGGGGAGGAGAGGCAGCGGAGGAAAGGCATATACTGTTAGGTTTTTCCAGCTGAAGGATAAGGCATCCACTTTCCATGCTTGCTTGTGATAAGTGTTTGTGCAGAATCTCTGTAGTTGGCAGTTGTGAGGGGAGGCAAACAGATCTATGTCTGGGCATCCCCATTTCCTTGTTATCATGCTGAAGACTTGTGGATCCAGTTTCCACTTGTGGGGATCCATGAGGTTTCTGCTTAGTTTGTCTGCCAGAGTATTTATCTTTCCTGGCAGGAATTGTGCTTGCAGGTGAACTTGATAAGTCAATGCTGTGTCCCACAAAGTCATGGCTTGTCTGCAGAGGGGGTAGGAATGTGTGCCTCCCTGCTTGTTTATGTACCACATGACTGTAGTATTATCTGTCTTTATCAGTAGTTGTCCTGGATGAAGTAGATCCTTGAAAGCTGTCAGGGCATTTTGAACAGCTAGCATCTCTTTTTGATTGATATGAAGATGCATCTGGCTTGCGGGCCATGTGCCCTGAATACATTTTTCTACCATGTGGGCGCCCCAGGCGTAATCTGATGCATCCGTTGTTAGTGTTTGCCTGGCTGTGGGTAAAGTGAATGGCTGTCCCTTGTTGTGGTGACAGGCCTGTGCCCACCATCGAAACTCCTGTTGCAGGCAGGGAATGAGGGTAATTAATGTTTCCAGGCTGTGGCAATGTTGAGTCCAAACACTTTTTAGATACCACTGTAGTTTCCTCATATGCAGTCTGGCATATGGAATTAGCAGGATGCAGGATGCCACGAAGCCCAAAGACTGCAGAATTTTTCTTGCAGATAACTGGGTCTTTGTTGCCAACATTTTGAAGTAAGAAGTAAGTTGCCTTTGTTTGTCTAGCGTGAGATAAGCCATCTGGGCAGTTGTATTTAAGCTTGCACCCAGGAATATTATCTCTTGAGAGGGTACTAGTTTTGATTTATTTTCGTTTACTGTGTACCCTAGGCAAATTAGTAATCTTTTTACAAATGCCAGATGCTTTAGTAGAATGTCCTTGTTCTCTGCTTGAATAAGGCAGTTGTCCAAGTAAGGATATATTTGAATTCCTCTTTGTCTGCAAAATGCAATTACTGGTGCCAGGCATTTTGTGAAGACACTGGGTGCAGTAGATAAGCCAAAGGGCAGTGCAGAGAATTGGTAGTGCATTGAGCCAGCTATGAATCTGAGGTATCTTCTGCAAGATTGTCTGATTGGGACATGCAGGTATGCCTTTTTTAGGTCCAAAGTTACAAGCCAAGCCTTCTTGCCCAGCATGGGCAGAAGCTGCTGCAGAGTCAACATTTTGAATTTTGGAACATCCAGAAAAGTGTTTAGAATAGACAGGTCCAGTATTAGTCTCTAGGCTTTGTCCTTTCTGGGTATCAAGAAAAGTCTTGAGTAAAATCCTTGTCCCTGCTCTTGCTGTGGTACTCGCTGAATGGCCCTCATGTCCATGAGGGATGAAACTTGCTTTTGTGCTTCTGCCCATTGATTGTATGGCAGGTCTGGCATACCTTTTGCCCTTGGCAGGGTGTGAAAGTGGAACCTGTAGCCCTGAGACACTATATTCAAGACCCATTTGTCCTGGGTGATCATGTGCCAATTTTGTGAAAAAAGTGCTAGTTTTCCCCCTAAGGGGGTTGCCAAAAGATAATTGCTTGGTGCTGGCAGAGGAAAGTCATTGGGACTGTTTCCTGTCTAGATGTGATTTGTCTTCTCCGCTTTTGGAGGTAGAAGTACCCCATTGTTTAGATCTGTATGAGCCTTGGGGCTGGGATCTGCCTCTGGGGCATCTGTATCTGCCTCTTTGTGGCCTGTCTGACACCAGAAAGGACCAATTCTTTGTGGGCCAGTTCATGCTAAATCTGGGTGGCTGCACTTGTAAGAAATCCTTAACTGTCTGCATGGACTTTGCTTTGTCCTCCATTTTCTTCAACACCTCCTCTGCTTTAACACCAAAGTATCATGCTGTAATGGAGCATCTAATAATTTTGCTTTAACATGATCAGGCAGATTCTGTTCCTTTAACCAAGCATGCCTCCTAATGACAGAACCTGTAACAGCGGCCCTGCAAGAGGCCTCCAGAGAATCAAAACCACATTGCAAAGTATGCCTTCCCACTTGTTCAGTTGCATGCAATAAATCCTGCATTTCCTTGTTTTCTGCACATTCAGAATTTGTTAATATTTTCTGTTTAAGCAGTGACATTAAGTATTGCTGATATTTAAGCATATGAAATTGACAATTTAAAGCCCTCTCAGCCACGGTAGCAGAAGTGTAAACCTTTTTCCCCATCTGTCCAGTGCCCTTGAATCCCTATCAGAGGGGATAGGGTTTTTGCAGTGGAAGCCATGACCCCCTTGGGACCCTGAGAAATAGTTTCTGGGTCAGCAGCAGGGTTTTTATAAAGAAATTTATGTGAATGTGGAACCCTGTAGTATCTGTCTGGCTTAACAGGTGCAGGGGGTAAAGAGTCAGGAGACAGACCGGACTCTGAAAATACATCATCTACGATGTCTAAAACAGGGGGGATAGCAAGAGGCCTGTGCTGAGTTAGTAAAGGAAAGTCTCTGAGCCTTTTCTTAGATTCTGAGTAGTCTTGGCTCTCCCAGTGGAAGTGCTCTTTCATGGTATACAGGGTTTCCCCAAAAGAATAATCCTCAGGAGGAGAGGCTGAGGGGATAGATTCTTCAGCAGCAGAATCCTCATAGGGAGGAAGAGAGTATTCCTGTTCAGAAGAAATTCATAAACTATATCAGGCAGCACAAAATAGGATGAAGTGCATTCAAACAGGGGCTGTGTGTAGAATTACATTTTGAATTCACTAGGAAGACTTATCTTACCAATGAAGCAAAAAATGCAGACGAAAATGCAGGCAATCCAAACTTTTCAGTCGTCCCTCAAACAACTGCAGTTGACAGGATACACATACAATGAAAAGGAGTTCCACACACCACATGGATTTTATTAGGTTGAGTGGGCTGGGTAAGGCAGGTCTGACATCACAATGTGGGAGGAACACTGGCTCTTCTATACAGCATGCAAATCAGGCAGGGATTATGTCACTTTGGGGGAGGAAACATCCCGATAGCTAGAGCAAGAGCAGATGGCAGATGTGACATCATAATTTCAGAGCCAGCTACAGGTTTTTCAAGTTGGTTTGCAAAGTGAAACAAAAACAGTATAGAAAGCTTGGAAGCAGAACAGGGAAAACAGTTGAGTGGGTTATTTTTTAAAGCTGCAAGGGTGATTTTTTTAAGCTTTATCAAAGAACAGGGACTGGAAGAGTCAGCAGGTTGGGGAATCTGCTTTAATATCCTGTTGTTTTCATTTAACAAGGTTCTTGTGGACAAACCCTTATCAAAACCCTCTCTCCATAAGTCTGACCAAGCATTCAGAACATTATGTCTGGACAATTCCCATCCGTTTTTCCTGCCAGCCTGGTCGACATGGGCATGCAGAGACAGTGTTGCAACTGCCTCATGTTTACTGACAGTCTTGTTCTCCTAGCACATAATTCTTCTACTTGCAAGAAATGCATCTGCATCAGTAACATGGAGTCCATGCTCTCTTGTGCCACAGTCAGTACTCCTGACAAAGAGGAGATTGCCAGCACAAACAACACACCACGCACAAACAACACACCACGCACATCACATACACGCGCACACACACACGCGCGCGCACACACACACACACACACACACACACACACACACACACACACACACACACACACACACACACACACACACTCACCTATGCAGAGGTCCTCAATAAAAACATACCTAAACAGCAGAGACCTCAAAAACACATTCACAAACACTCCACACACAACACCAAACACATCATAGACAGCAGGCAACACACCAGTGTCTCACAAACACAGCCCATAAGGCAAAACAATAAACCATCACAGCTCACAAGACATAACAATAAAGTAAACATACTAGTCACTGGTGATTTCAAAGACATGTCTGGAGTGTTTCTCCCCAGGCCTCCACTGAAAATTGGCTTCATTCCAAGTTGGAGTTTCCCAGTAAACAAATGTTAAATAAATAAATAAATTGTGAGACACACCGATATCCCCCTCACCAGGCACGACAAGGAGAATGTCACAGTCAGTTGTCTGTCTAGTGCCCGAATCCGCTGCATCACTCACACACTTAAGTACTCTCCATAACAAGTACAACTCTGTCATTGTTCATGTTGGTGTGAATGACTTGAGACATACCTCCCCAGACTATATGAAGAGAGACATGATTGAGCTATCAGAGTATGTGTCCAAGGCAGGTATGAACGTACCCCTAAGCAGCATTCTACCTTCACCAAGAATGATACCACAATACCAACAAAAAATAACTGACTTCAACAATTGGCTTAGTTTCTGGTGTTATTCAAAGGAGATACAGTGTCTGTCTGTCTGGGATCACATGCTCAACAGGCCTCAATGCTTTGCCAGAAACGGCCTTCACCTGTCACCACTGGGTTTCTGGATCCTGGCCAAGGTTCTCACCTTCCCCATTGTCCCTTTTTTATGCAATGTCCCAAAGACAAATCTTCCAACATAAAAGATTTGTCAAAAAGCAAATTGAAGGTCATGCTGTTTAACGCTATGAGCCTTAACCTGAAAATGCACTCACTGGAGGCTCTACTTGCACCAGAAGATGCCAATGTCTGTGCATTCACAGAAACTTGGTTCAGGGCTGCGGAGAGCACCCCTGCCTTACCAGGCTATACCTCATTCCACACATTCTGACCTCAAAATGAGGTCAGGAAGACTAAGGGTGGTGAATTCTCTATCTTCATTAATGACAGGCACATCTCCAGACTGGTTTGCCAGCATGATGCACTGGAACCACTCGAGGTGCAGCTGACAGTTGGCAAGACACCCATCCAAATTATAGCCAGCTGTAGACCCCCCTCCATGACTCAGGACACCCACTTCTCTTACTTGGATCTGCTTGACTCCATCAAGGAACACCCTGATTCTTGGTGACTTCAACTACCCCACCATAGAATGGGTGAACTATTCCTGCACTAATGCACTCACGCAATGATTCCTTGACTTCATCAGTTCTAACACACTAGACCAGCTCATCTCATCACCCACAAGTGGAGATAATATTCTGGACTTGGTTCTCACCAACATGGGTGACTGCTGCACCACTCCCATAGTATATTTTTCCTGGTGAGATCAGATCATCGGACTGCCTCATTCCAACTTTCTATCCCCCCCAACCCCCCCCCAACTGTAATCAAGCTAAAAAACTTCTCCAAGCACTTGACCCCACCCAGTTTTGATTCGTCAAGGGCAGATCTTCCCTATTGAACCTGATTGACTTCTTTAAGACTGTCACCAAGGCCCTGGATGAGGGAAAGTCAGTGCATACAGCTTACCTTGACTTGGCCAAGGCCTTTGACACAATCCCTCACTCAGACATCATCGAAAAGCTAGCACAACTTGGCATAAATCCCTTGCTCATCATGTGGGTGGCCAACTGGCTCACTGACAGGACCCTCAAAGTCAAAATAGGTGCCTCCACCTCCAGTAGCAGACTTGTCACTAGTGGAGTTCCCCAGGGATCTGTCCTGGGATCCCTATTGTTTGGCATCTGCTTCTCAGTGGTCTAGGCAAAGACAAAAGGCCTGTGGCTGACCAAGTGTATGGACATCTGTAAGTTGGGTGCTGTCATTGACTCCCCAAATGATGTTAACATGGTACAAGAGGATCTTGCAGCAACTAATGACTGGTGCCAAAGTCATGACCTCAATCTAAATGCAAAAAAATGTATCATCAAACCATTCGGCAAAAACACGGCCCCTTCTGATTACCACATCAACGGCAACCCCCTAAGCATACAACCTGTGGTGAGAGACCTGGACACTCAGGTTGATAACCTCACATTTGGCCATCATGTAGCAGCAGTGGTCAGAAAATCCTTTTACTTGCTTCATCTCATAAGTAAAAGGATTGCACCCAGAAAAAAGGAGGTTACTAACTCTCTGTACTCCTCCCTCATTAAACTAATAATTGAGTATAATGCCCCATTTGTTATGTACCTCTCCAAACATTTGTACCAACTGGAACTGTCACTGATATACCTCACAAAGAGAATCCATGGCCTACAACATCTGCCCTATGTGGAAAGGCTCAAATCATTATTACTCTATTCAGTATCGTACAGATTGCTCAGGGGTGATCTGTGTCTTGCCTAGAAGGCAATCTTGGACCCTGCCGTACTAGAGATGCTCCATATCCATAAGTTTAACTCCTCATGCATTACCTGCTCGAAAGGCCTGAAGCTAATATGCAACATCAACAAAACCTGCTGGAGAGACAGGTTTGTCTCCCAGAGACTGCCCCATCTCTGGAATAGCCTTCCCATACATATCAAACAGAGCACCTCTTCAAGTGCATCCTTGATGAGTGGATCAGAAAACACAAATTTGTTCCAGGGGTTCCAGAGGTGACAGGTGCTGACTGAAGTTTTTTTTGGGGGGATAAGCTCTTGACTAGGCTTGTAAGGGCCTCAGGGCCTTTAGCCTAGTAACCTCCTGTGATCCTACTGAATCTCAACATAGGGTTTTCCATTGAACTTTTCTTAATTTTGTCTCAGTTTCTCTGGCAGTTACTTCATCTCATTTCATATAATCTACATTAGAGCTCTAATGTTTTTTTAATTATTCTGACAATTAAGCATCTTTGTTATGCTTAACAGGGTCTTAACATATACTCTTCCAAAATGTCTCTTTCCTTTTTTGGTGGTGTTTCTATTCCCTCTACTTTGTCTCCCAATTTTCTATAAAATCTTTCTGGATCATCAGTACATTTTGTTTTTATATATTTTTTTTATAGTTATCATTGCTTACCTTCTAGGTTTCCTGCCTGTGTTGATATTCTTAGTTTATTATTAGAAATAGTATGTGTTAAATCCTGATCTGTTTTAATACTGTCCGTGGATTTTGCCACACTTATCTTTCTAAGTACCTCCAAAATCTACTCCAACCCTATCATACCACCAGACCACTATGCTCCAATCAATTACAGGTAACTAAAACCAGGAACTCTGCTGGAGAAGCTCTCTTCTCCTACTCCATAGCAAAATTATGGAATACCCTTCCTCACAGTATAACATCTGTGTCATCACATACTAACTTCAAAGCTGCTCTAAAATCTCATCTAAAGGAGCACTGGACATGCCCCTGTAACAAACCTCTCTAACATCTCTACCCCAACCTCTCTAACCCCTTTCTTCCACCCTCTAACTACCTCGAATTGCAGCCAAATACATTGCTTGTAAACGTATATCTCAGCTGTAATCTTAGCCACTGTTATTCAAGGGTAATAGCTGCTAGTTCAGCTATTAAAATACTTGTTAGTCTTTATGGCACCAGTGATAAAAGTGTTGTACCATTTAACTAAATAATTTCAGTTTGAACTATAACTGTTTACTACTATTGTTAAACAAAACCTACCTATACTTCTTGTAACTTGTAATTAATTGTTGTTTTTAATTGTTGTTTTTATTGTGGAGCTTTTCTCCCCGGGCCTCTGCTGAAAAAGGACCTGTGTCCAGTCAGATTTTCCAGGTCAACAAATGTAAATAAATAAAATAATAAAAAAGTAAGTATTTATGATAATCTGTTCCCTCTACTAGATTCTTCTAGTCGTGATACTTCTTGCCTTAATTACTTTATAGTTTTTTCTATTCAGTGTTTTCATGGTGACAACCTGGACCTCTTCATGGTACAGTACCATATGATCATTGAGGGCTCTGGAAGGCAGAACTAAAATGCAGATTTTTTTTATTCACTATATTTTTAAGCAATGTAAATACTTTGTTAATCCATTTTCAGTTTGACATACTGTGCAACCCCCACACATGGTACATTTGTTATTTTGGCACTAATTACTGATACAACCATTTTATAAATACAACTTAGCCTCATGTCAATCAGTGCTTACATTCACTAATTAATAACTTGTTATTGTTAAACATGTAAATTCAAATATCACAATAAATTATTCTCTTGTCTTAATTCCATGTTTGATTTAACCTTGCTTATTAAACAAAAACAGTTAAACACACAAATTAACTGTTTGCAACATAATTTGAGATCAGTAATTAATTGTGCCCATATTGCTTTATTGTCACTACATTATAAATCATAACAACTGGACTAGTGACTTCTCACACCTAATATTGGAGTCTAATCTTGGGTACTTTCTTCTGTGTAAATGTCCTCTTTAAGCTCAATTTGTATTAAAAACATCTTATACAGCACTTTTTTACTATGAAGTTCTGTTTTCAATCTCTGATAGTTCTCAGTTTCAAATTTTTAATTTCTACTGTCACATTTTTCACCTATCTTATTGATGGTTTGTTATGGGTTTTCCATTTCATAATTAAACCCTGGATTCATCAAACTTCCTTGCAGGAATAACTTATTCATGCACTGAAGCGGCCGTGGCTGTTCAGCATGGCAGCGTGCCATGCACGTGTATAAAGGGATGCTGCTATGCTGTAAAACGCACACAGGTTTGTGAGTGCAGGGGGTGTGCTTGAGAGCAGTGCTCTCACAATACACATGATCCCTGCACACTAGAATTGCTGAACAGCAATTTATAATGAGCAAGAACACTTATAACACCCCCAACCCGTCAGGGTAAGAAATCTGGACAAAGCCATAAGGGGCAATCGTCCCTACAAAGCCAGAAAGTTGATAGAATAATAGGTTTAGCATAAGCACATAGCACACACCTCCCAACCCGTCAGAGTAAGGAATCTGGACAAAGCCATAAGGGACAATCGTCCCTACAAAGCCAGAAAGTTGCTAGGATAATAGATTCAGAATTAGCATGGGTATTCTGAAGGTAAAAATTAAAAAAACACAACAAATACATTTTTTTTTGAGATATGCAATAAAGTTTAAGCATAGCTGCGCAGGTGTGCCCATTGCTTAGCTACGCTTAGCCCAGCTGAAACGGCAGGATAAGTTAAATAGAAATAGACACCCAGCATAAGCATAAGTGCAATAGTGTAGCAGTTAGAGCGTATGCCTTGCATGTAGTCATTCCCGGTTTGATCCTCACCAGAGCCATTTCTATTTTGATTGTGTAAACCTTACAATTTAATTTCTTTGTATATTTATGTAAGAAGTAACTTATTTTTCTCGAA